>NC_081542.1:21411038-21451046 GCF_901000735.1 Corylus avellana
TAGAGACATATACACGATTGGAGATGGGATCAAGGCACTTGTAACCCTTTTGGTGGGTACAATATCCAAGGAAGATGCATTGTTTGCTTCTGAATTCCAATTTGTGTTTGGCATAGGGTCTTAAGAGAGGATAACAAGCACAACCAAAAGTTTTTAAAAAGGTGTAGTCTGGCTCCTTATTGTAGAGTTTGGTGAAAGGACTTGAATTTTGGAGAGTAGGGGTAGGCAATCTATTGATGAGATACACGGCAGTACTGACAGCTTCAACCCAGTATTTAGAAGAAAGGTGGGATTGAGCTAGGAGACTAAAACCAGATTCAATGATATGCCTATGTTTTCTTTTTGAAACTCCATTTTATTGAGATGTATGTGGACATGTGACTCGATGAAGAACACCATGTGTTGACAAAAATTTAGTAAAGTTATGAGAGGTGTATTCACCACCCCCATCTGTTTGAAGTTGTTTAATTTTAAGGGAAAATAAATTTTCTATCAAGCACTTGAATTTAACAAAGGTTTCAAAAACATCTGATTTGAGTTTTAGAGGAAATAGTCAGGTGTATCTAGAGAAATCATCAATAAAGATAACATAACATTTGCTTCCATTGATTGAAGATAAAGGAGAAATCCATACATCACTATGAATAAGCTCCAATGGAGCAGTGGTAATACGACTTGACTCAATAAAGGGTAATTTTTTGCTCTTTCCTAATTGACATGAAACACAAATAGATTGACTCGACTTAACTGAAGACACAGGAAGGTAGTAGTTGTGAAGCAGATGCTGCAAGATTTGATGACTTGGATGCCCTAAGCGGTTGTGCCAAACTGAAGAAGACACCCTGATCCCAATTTGCGCAGTAAATGCTCTGACTTTATTTTTGGTGAAGTGTTGTAGCCTTAATGGGTAGAGACCATCTTCACTTGCCCCTTGTAGGAGGATCTTCCCTGTGAGGTTGTCCTTAATCAAGAAATAGGTATCAGTTAGTTTAAAATGGCAATTATTGTCACGACAAAATTTATTTATTGAAAGTAAATTTGTTGTAGCATCAGGACAATGTAAAATATTTTTAAGATGTAGGAGTTGATTTGAGCGAAGAAAAGAGGAAGAGCCAGTGTGGGAGATACCAAGTCCATTACCATTACCTACTGCTACTGTCTCATTACCTTGATATGGTTGCTGCAGAGTTAGATTTTCCAAGTCATTAGTGATGTGAGTATTGGCTCCACTGTCAGCAAGCCATTCATCTTCATCTTGTATATCGTTGGATTGGGAAACCATTGCAGCAAGTTCAGATGGTGGATGTCGTCCTTGGAATGAATAATCCATGCGATGAAAGCAGTCCAATGCTTGATGATTGGAGCGGCCACATATCTGACAAAGAGGTTTGTTGGATGAGAGGATGCCAGGTTGAGAATTTCTCCTTGTAGTGTAGTTATTTCTCCTTGGAGTGTAGTTGTTGGGAGAATTGCTTCTTGGAGTGTAGTTGCTAGTGCTTCCAGTAATAGTTTTTCCTTGGGAGAAAGCAGGGGTTGGGAGTATACCAGGAGATCCGTTGAAAGTCTTCTTTGAGGGATAGGAATTTCTGTAATTGGAGAAATGTTTCCTTTGGTTGTTGAATCTCTGTTTGTAACCTGGCTTCTGAGCAGTCATGGCAAAGGATTGTGGTTCATCAATGGCAGCCTGATGTTCAATGAGTTGCTCGTGTCCAAGTAATTCAGACTGAAATTCTTCAAGAGACATAGTGGTATTCTTTGTTATCATGGAGTAGGTCATGACAAAAGAATTGTAGGTGGAGCTTAATCCACCAATGATGTAGGATACAAGGTCATCATCGGTGATGGGGCTGCCGGCGATAGCTAGCTGGTCAGCCAAGGATTTTGCACTTCGAATAAAGGTAACACATGGATTATTACCTTGTCTGAGAGTCTGAAGTTGGCGTCTCAATTGAGTGATGTGAGACCTTGATGGAGAAGCATAACGAGTGGCAAGGGTTTTCCATACTTGATTGGAGGTTTTACACCCATAAATAGTAGGCACAAGTGGAGCAGTTAAGGTTGCAATTAACCAACTAAGAATACATTGGTCTTTCTTTTCCTAGAGAATATATTCTGGATTTCGGACTTCAGGAGTAGTTTTGTCCGGAGAAGATGGAATAAGCTTTGGTAGGCATGGCTCAGAGCCATCAACAATGCCCATCAAGCGGTTAGTTTTGAGGATGGGCTTAAATTGAAATACCCATCCGAGATAGTTGCTGTCATCGAGCTTGGATTGACAAAGATGCACAATGTTTGGCATTGTGAAGGATAGAGCGGTGTCGCTGGATTGCATCATGAGTGCAGTATCAAGGACATGGCAAGGAGATGTGGCTATGATCTGGTGCGGCAAGGAGAAGAACAGCAATTAGGCTGTAATTTGGTGCAGCAAGAAGAAAGAAAGTAGGTGCGACAATCTGGTGCAGTGCGGCAATTTGGTGCAGTACAGCAGGTGCGGCAAGAGAAAAGGTGATCTGAGGGCAGCAAGAAGAGCTGCAAATTTGCCTGGAGAAGAAGCAGATTCCGTTGAAGAAGGCCCACAAATTTGAGAGGGTCAAGGATCTTATTGAGAGGGGTATGAACCGTAAGGCTCTGATACCATGAAAGAAAGCAAAGAAAATTGCTTTTGGCGGAATGAAGTCTCAGCTTCGTTCTCATTGTATATATAGGCAAAGAGTTACAATTGTAATCAAGTTTGACAAACCCAAACTTGATACAAACTAGGAGACCTAATTCAATACAAATAAGTAAAACAAATACAACTAGAACACTAAAGAGAAGAGATAAGAACAACTATAAGGATAATACTAAAAGATAAGAACAACTATAAAACAGATTCTATTGGTTCCTTAACATGTGCGAGATTCTTCATTATAATTTAATTTTAAAAACTTAAACGCATCACATTTTACTTTTCATTATAAGTTAAAATAGATGTGTGCAAAAATCTATCACGCCTCTTTTAATGAAAATACATACTAAATATTATGCACCAGTACATTACTGAACATGTACTTTTTCTTTTTTGAACTGTACCAAACATGCACTTAATGAAAAGTATAAAAGGAAAAAAAAAAAAAATAGCAAGAAAAAAGCTTGAATTCTGATTATCAAAATATTAATAGAAAATTAGTAGGAAACTCTGATATTGTTGATGTGATACTTATTATATTTCAATACAAATAAACCCCATAAAGTTCTAATCATTTCGGAAAAACACATAGTAAAATAAACAAAATCTTCTATCTTCTTTTTAATACAAAATAAAACACATATTTCACTCAATATTTAATGCAATCAAATAAATCTTTTCAACACTTTCAAAAAATGCTAGAAAATCCGAGTAAATCACAAAAACGAAAAAAAAAATTCAATAAAATATTCAAATGAATTAAAACATAAAATCGTATTGGTGTGATACCTATTATATTTCAATAAAAAAAAAAAAAAATTAGAAAAACAAACATAAAAATAATCAATTTACTGTTGTAAAAAATTTATATATAGATACACAAAGATAAATCCAAGCAACAAAATTTTCAATTAAATAGAAACGTACCCTAGACGAAATCAAATACAGTGCAAAAATAAACAATTTTTTTTTTTTTTTCAAAAAAAGTGAATAATTTATTTTAAAATTTATTTATTTTTATATATAAAAAATCATTGTTACTTTTGTTTTTTTTTTTTTTATTTATTTAATGAATCATCATAATTAAGGCGAGTTTTTGCTTTTTGGCTTTTGCGATAGTGCATATTTCTTTTTTGTTTTATATTAAGATGTTCATCATTTTGTGACAAGTTAAACAACCAAGTGAATTATGGAAAGAGTGATGAAAGCTGAGGATGACTGAAGGAGGGGTTATATTCCGCGACCAAGTGGACGTGCTAATCATGGTGAAAGGAATAAGTGGATGGCCCGCTTCTCGCAAAGAAGACGTTTTATTGGTGTGAAAACAACTCCAGATTTATACTTTAGTTGATTTGATTTGATTGTCTTTGCTTGGCCGAGTCTAGGGTTGATTGGTTTCCTGCAGGACTTTGTAAGCATTTGGATCCAAACGCTGAAGAGTTGATTATGAAACACCTTTGCACTTCAAATATGGTGGATTCCAGGAAATTAGTTAAAAAATTTACTTTTAGTTTCAGGTGCACGCAGCCCATGTGTCTGATTGTTCGTTTGTAAAGTGATAGGAACACGATAAATTGAACATAAATAGGTAGATAATAATTGATAGATAATGAACTCTACTTAAGGGTTGGAGACAAACCACAAAGACACAAGTCAGATTACAAATTCAATACCTCCAACCAACCTCTAGACTCTTGGTTTATACTAGTTAGGCTTACAAACCACTACTGACAACACATCTAATAACCACCCATAATACATGTACACTAGCTCATAACTGAATGTACACCCGATGGATTATTTGATCCATATTGATGCAATGCGGCCAGATGACGAAGACTGGCATGGCGCCTACTAAAATAAAGGGGAGTAAATGATGAAGACTAAAAAAACGATTTAAGGTGGCATTGTCCACGGAGAAACCACCCCAAAGCCACATATACCCACTAACATAACATAATAACCGAATACTAACTACCCATGTAGCACTAATTAACATAAACAAGGATAATGGCTACCCACTAAGCTACTACACCCCCACTTCCTTGATGCTCTTCTAAGAATTACTCCATGATTTTCACTATCATTTGAAGACAACAGTATTGTTTAGTCCTTGTGTTTCAGCTTCTCTCAAACGACAGTCAGTTTTTCTAGTTGTTTATTAGTCCCTCTTCAAATAAAAGAAAAAAAGAAATCTAGAAAAAAGAAGAAGCCAAGTGACCTATGTTTGGTTCATATAACTCATCTTTAGGCCCTTTGTTGACCTAATAATTCAGCTTTTGTTGATCTTGTTTCATGATCCAGGCACATTTAAAGCCCTATAGATTGCCCATTTTAGTATAAGTTTGTTCTTATATTTGACCACCGCCACATACCGCAATGGTCAGCTGCCTCTATCTTCCTTTTGAGAGAGAACTAAAAACAAAACAACAAAAATATATCAAACTCAAGATTCCACCAACTTCCACATAGAATTTAAGGGGATATTAGAATATACTAGCAGATTGTAATTGATTTCAAATTTGATTCTAATCTCCTGCGTTCTAGATAATCAAATTTTATTGTATTTAAATATGATTTGATAATATCTCTATCTACCACATTTGTATTATCTTTTAAATAGGAGCATCTTATATTAAAAATATAATTAAGAAATAAGAGTAGAATGTAGCCGTTTCTTTGCTAGTGTCTCCATTCTCTATTGGAAAAGTGTTGGGTGCTCTCCATTTGTTCTTCTATTTTACTTACTCCCTGTTTATTTATGAATTTCTTCATGCCCTTGGCAATTGTTAGGTCTTCCCCTGACACTAAGCCAAATATGTTTTATACCGCCATTATTAAATACTTGTAGTCTTGTAGACCTGAATTGTGCTCAACTCTTAATATACACTAACAACCAGACTAAAATGTTGTAGCAAAATGAACCAATTTGAATTCAATTTCTATCAATTGGACATAACAAATCAAACTCGTACATTTGCACCAGTGTGAAGACTGCAAATCAGCATCCATATGAAGATCGAAGGTGAGATATGTAGGAGAAATTCGGTGTGAAAGTAGAATACAGAAAGTGATGTAACCAAGCTCTTTTTGAAATGGAGGGCCTCCCTAGCTATCTATTCGATGGAACAAGCAGCAGACTTTCTTCCAAGCCTCTTTCACAACCTTCATTTAATCCTACCTATCCTAATCCATAAAAAATATAAGATAATGTAAACAATGATCCAATTATCAACCAGAAAAGAAAAAGAAAAAGAAACGTATAAATTAAATAACTTTATCAATCCGTCAATCACTTCAACAATGCCTTTTTTATTTTCTTGTCTCAAGATTTTCTTATTAAATATAAGCTAGAGTTAGTTTTTCTTATTTCTTCTTTTCTTAGAAATGAAATCAAATATGCAATTAGGCATAGGAATTTGATATTATGTGTCATGTATGTATATAGAATACTGAATTATGTAGAAACACAAGCCCGAACGTCCGAAATCAACTTACTCAATTAGCAGGGGTCCCCGCTACTCAACGATATGACAAGTATCTTGGGTTGCCGGCGTTGGTAGGGAAGTCTCGGATCAAAGAATTTCAAAGCATCACGGAGCGGGTGCGTAAAAGGGTAACTGACTGGAAGGTGAAGTTCCTGTCTCAAGCAGGTAAGGAGATCCTGTTGAAAGTTGTGGTACAGGCTATTCCTACTTATAGTATGGGAATTTTCCTATTGCCCAAAACTTTGTGTAAGGAGATTAATACTATTATGCAAAGATTTTGGTGGGGACAGCCGGAAAATAACAAGAAAATTCACTGGATGAGCTGGGAGAAAATTGGGAGATCCAAGACACAAGGGGGGATGGGTTTTCGGGATCTACAATGTTTTAATAAGGCATTGTTAGCCAAGCAATGTTGGCGATTGTTACACTACCCTCAGAGTTTGGCAGCACAGATAGTCAAGGCGAAGTATTTCCCAAACCAATCCTTCTTGCGGAGAAGCTGGGGAGCCGACTATCATTTGCATGGCGGAGTATACTGGTGGCTAAACCTTTATTGGAGGAAGGAATGATATGGAGGATAGGAGATGGGCAAAAGGTGAAGATTTGGGGTGATAAATGGATCCCTAAACAGGTATCATATAGAATACAGTCCCCATGTCGGCAATTGGAGCAAAATGCATTAGTAGCTGAGCTTGTTGATACAATTACGGGCTTTTGGAATTATCCTCTTATTCATAGTATTTTCTGGAAAGAAGAAGCTGACTTAATATGCAGTCTTCCGGTGAGTCGTTATGGTCAAAGAGATAAGCTAATATGGCGGGCGACTCCTACGGGGGAGTTTACGGTGAGAAGTGCTTATTATTTGGAGAAGGGGAGGAGAGATACTATGGAAGGGGACGGCTCAAATAATCATGGAGTTTTTGAGGTATGGAAAAAACTGTGGGCTATTAAGGTGCCTAATTCTACGAAGGTATTTATTTGGAGGGCATGTAATAACATCCTCCCAACTAAGGAGAATCTCAAGCGGCGAGGAGTAATAAGGGAAGACTGGTGTCCAATATGCACGACAGCAGTTGAATCGGTCTCTCATGCATTATGGGAGTGTTCAAGTGCCCAAGATGTATGGGCAGGGAGCAAAAGATGGATCCAGAAATGTCATAGTACTGGTAATAGCTTTCTTGAAATTATGGAATCCTTGATTGTGAGGAGTGATAAGTGCTAAAATATTTATATTTTCAGCCCTTAACTTGCATGTTTTAATCCTTTGGTTTTGGTTAATTAGGCCATTTTACTGCCTTTTTGTATTTTCTTTGTTTTATAGGCTTTTGGAAGAAAAGAAAGCGTTTCTGGAAAAATTCCAAGCTTAAAGGGGCAAATTCGGAAGACCTAGAGGATATAGTTAAGCTTAACCAATCATGGTTAAAGTTTAATCAAATAAAGGAAAGGATTAATTCGAAATTTCTCAATTTGAAGTCAAATCGGATTGGATGCAAAATTGGATTCTGAATACGTCTCGGTATTTTGACCATAACTTTCATCTTAGATATCCGATTGAGGTGATTCAAGCGGCATTGGAAAGCTAACTCAAACTACTAAAATTCATTGTGAAATATAATTTTCTCAATTCGGAGTGGCACAAGGCCAAAATCACGCCGTAAGATAGGACCGCAATTCTGGGCGAATCCTATTCCGATTTGGGCTTAGGTTTTCTTTATCCTAATTGGGCTTGGACTTAAATCTCCGAAATTCCTAGGATTACTAGGGCTTCTAGGGCTTCTAGGGCTCTCCTAAGCCATATAAATAGACCTCTAAGCCTCACAATTGGGAGAGGCCGTTTTAAGCTGAATTACGACGTATTGCCGTGGGGAAGCTTTTGCTTTGTTTTCCATTGTAAGTTTTATTCTTTCGATGATGACAATTCAATTTTTGGTTGTTATTGTTATCATGAGAGGCTAAATCTTTCAACTAAGGTTGAAGATGAAGCTTCGTCATTGACAAACTCATGTATTCTCGTATTTTGTTTATACAATTTTGACTTCGAATAAGAATGTTGTAGATTTTCATTCAATTGGTTGATTTATATCTTTTTATTGAATGTGATGAACTGTCATTGTTGAAGTTGGATATTTAATGTGTTTCATCCTTCGGATACATCAATTCATTCGATTGAAATCGGATATCCGTTGTGATTCGTTAACCAAATGGATACATAGGATGATTTAATTTCAAATCGGATAATTGTTGTGATTTGTAAAATGGGTGGATTCATTGAATGATTTAAACTTGATATTTGTAAAACATCGAACAACAGTTTGAGCACAGTAGTTTGTCGATTGTATGAACAAATACGAGAATATAGAGTTAAGATTTAGCGAAGTGGATTCTGAAACCTTAGTGTTCTTTACCATTTTATTTAATCATTTTCTTTAGTTTATGTTTTGTTTTAGCACGACAAAAATCATGAAATTCGGAACTAGGTTAAAATAGGATTAGTTTAGATAAGAATTAGTTTTCACAACACAATTTCCTGTCGATCGACCTCGCACTTGCACACACGCTATATTGCACACGACTCGTGCGTTTGCGAGTACAATTAAATTTGTACATCAAATTTTGGCGCCGTTGTCGGGGAGTTATTTGTTTGTGAAATTGATTTTTATTTGGATTGATTTGATTTTCCTACTAGTCTTTTTCTTTTTGCAATTTTATTTTATTGTATTTGTTATTATTTCTGCCATTTTGATCTAAAAAAAAAAAAAAAAGGTTTGTTGTTTCTGTTTCTCTTGCTGCTATTTCAAAGATTTTTAGTTTCTGTCAGTACGCTCGATCGCACTCCATCTGCGATCGAGCGCACTCGAGCCTTTTTAGCAAGCAGCCTGCCTGCGCTCGCTCCATTCTGCAAGTACGCATGAGCGCACAGCGAACGCACATATACGATCGAGCGCATTGTTTCTGCGCTCGAGCGCAACATCAAAAGCAACTAAACCCATTTTTATTTTTTTTATTTTTTTTATTTTTTTTATTTTTTTTGTTGTTTTGAAATTTCTTTTGTATATTGTTGTTGAATAGTTAGTTCTATTTTTTTTATTTATCTTTTTTTGGGTGTTTGTGTCCTTTCTGTGATTATTCATTGTTGTTTAATCAGTTTGTTTGAACACTCGAGATTGGTGTATGCTTGGTCGGAGATCCCTGAACTTAGATTTGACACCTTTAAATCCCAACATTGATAGAACTCTTAGGAGAACTTAGAGAGCACCTATTGAGAGTGAGGATAGAGGTGAAATGGGAGACCAACAAGATAACATAGAGGAACCTAGGGCTGAGCATGAGGATGCTAGAGCTGGAAATCCCGAGCAACCTAGAGCTTGGAATGTGGACTTCACTACGTCACTTAGGGAGTTGTTCGCACCTGTGGACTTCACTACATCCCATTTGTGTATAGTGTTGCCACCAACCAATGCTACTCATTTTGATTTGAAACCTCATGTCATCCAACTCCTACCATCGTTCCATGGCCTAGAACTTGAAAATCCTTACAGTCATGTAAAGAAATTCAAGGACATATGCGCCACTTTCAAATTTCAAAATTTCTCCGAAGAGTCTGTCCATCTCAGACTATTTCCTTTCTCTTTGCAAGACAAAGCCAGGGCATGGTTGGACTCCAACACGCCCGGATCCATTACATCTTGGGAAAGCTTGTTAAGCAAGTTCTATAACAAGTATTTCCTAATGTCAAAGGTCAATGAATGCATAAAGGAAATAAGTCCCTTCACTCAGGAGGAGGACGAGAAATTTTCGGAGTGTTGGGAAAGATTTAAGGAGTTGTTGATAAGATGCCCTCCACATGGTTATGAGAAGTGGAGACTCGTTCAGTTTTTCTACCAAGGATTGACCCAATCCAACCGTAGTATGATCGAGTCAATGAATGGAGGAGCATTCTTAAGTTTGACAGGGGATGCAGCATATAAGGCACTAGATAAGTTGTCTGACAGCTCACAGCAGTGGGATTTTTCGAGTTGTCGGGATAAATCTGCCCGTATTCCCAAGAAAGGTGGCATCTATGAGGTTAAGGAGGACACTGATTTGAGGATAAAGATAGATGCTCTGACCAAGAAGGTTGAAGCCCTAGCAGTGGCTCAATCCGTAAATGCCGCCAACACATTCAATGTTGATGGCTGTTCAATCTGTGCTAATCCTATGCACTTAGCACAGAATTGTCCATTTTCACCGGCTTTTGCCGAGTGCTCCATGGAACAAGTGAATGCCTTCAATGACTTTAGGAAGCAAGCAAACGGACCATACTCGGAGACATATAATCCAGGGTGGCGGAACCACCCTAATTTCTCATGGAAGCAAAGCCAACCAATGAATCAAGGATTTCCTTCACAGAATCATGGCCATTCAACTCCACCAGTGCAACATCCTGTATCTTCGTCACAATCATCGCTGGAGGAAACAATGAAGGCATTCATACAATCGAATAGCCAGGCCATACAAGAGCTCAAAAACTCTACCATGGCAAACACCCAAGCAATAGATGAAGTCAAGAATGCCACCATGGTTAACACCCAAGCAATTGCGAAGATGGAGAGTCAGATTGGACAGATAGCCAATCACTTGGGTGAGAGAGAAAAAGGGAAATTGCCCAGTCAGCCCGTGCCCAACCCAAAAGGTCAATATATGGTTGGGAATTCCTCAAATCCTGCACACGGACAAGAACATGTGCAAGCAATTGTCACTCTGAGGTCAGGAAGACAAGTGGACAATCAGGTGGTTGAGAAAGAAGAAGACCCTGCGGGGCAAGAAAAGGAAAAGAGTGGCAACAAAGAGAAGAGAGATGCCGAGCCATCTACAGCCACGCCCATTATTGAGGACCCTCCTAGGTCATTTATGCCGAAAGCACCTTACCCTGAAAGGTTGCAAGCCCCCAAGAAAGGAGGGAAGATTGAGGACATTCTAGAAGTGTTCAAGCGGGTCCAAATCAATATTCCATTTTTGGACGCCATCCAACAAGTGCCTTCTTATGTGAAGTTCTTGAAGGATTTGATCACAGTTAAGAGAAGAACAAATGTCCCAAAGAAAGCATTTCTGACCTAGCAAGTTAGCTCCATCCTTCAGTGCAAGTTGCCCATTAAGAATAAGGACCCTGGGTGTCCTACCATCTCTTGCACGATAGGAGTCAGTCGAATTGAGAAGGCTCTTTTAGATCTTGGGGCGAGCGTGAATCTCCTACCCTATTCAGTTTACCTACAATTAGGGTTAGGAGAACTGAAGCCCGCGTCCATGACACTTCAATTGGCTGATAGGTCAGTTAAGATACCACGGGGAATCATTGAGGATGTTTTGATCAAGGTGGATAAGTTTTACTTCCCCGTGGACTTCATTGTGCTAGACACAGAGCCGGTCAAGAATGTTGGCATTCAAATACCGGTGATTCTAGGGCGACCATTCTTAGCTACGGCTAACGCCCTGATTAATTGTAGGACAAGGGTGATGAAGATTTCCTTCGGAAATATGACAGTGGAGCTGAATATCTTTGATATCAGCAAACAACCATTGGAGTATGATGAAGTGAGAAATGTATGCTTGATAGAGGAGATTATGGAAGAGACAGTGAATGAATCAAGCATAGAAGACCCCTTGGAGGCATGCTTTTCTCCGTTCGGAGAGGATTTGGATTTGGACAAGTTGCTTGAGCAAGCAGATGCAATTTTAGAGACTGCTCCTCTGGTGAGCAGTGAGACGGAGGAGACAACAACACTTGATCCCCCAAAGAAGGAACTTAAGCCTCTACCGGACAACCTTAAGTATAAGTTCCTAGGTCCAGCAGATTCTTTGCCTGTGATTATAGCTTCGGATTTGGTTGATGCTCAAGAGGAAAAATTGCTAGAGGTGTTAAGACAGCACAAGGAAGCTATCGGTTGGACCATTGAGGATATCAAGGGGATCAGTCCCTCGGTGGTGATGCACAAGATACATTTAGAGGAGAATGCCAAGCCATCGAGGGAGCCACAGAGAAGGTTAACCCAACTATGCAAGAGGTTGTGAGGGCTGAAGTGATTAAGTTGTTGGATGCAGGGATCATTTATCCAATCTCGGATAGCAAGTGGGTAAGCCCAATTCATGTTGTGCCAAAGCGGGCTGGATTGACGGTAGTAAAGAATAAGGATGATGAGTTGGTCCCAACTCGTATTCAGTCCGGATGGAGAGTTTGCATAGACTACCGCAAGCTAAATGCCGCCACAAGGAAGGATCATTTTCCACTCCCATTCATTGATCAGATGGTGGAACGTTTGGCTGGGCACGCATACTATTGCTTCTTGGATGGTTATTCTGGATATAACCAGGTCCCTGTGGACCCCGAAGATCAAGAGAAGACGATATTTACCTGTCCTTTTGGGACTTTCGCCTACCGTCACATGCCCTTTGGGTTATGCAACACACCCGCTACTTTTCAACGGTGCATGATTAGTATTTTTTCTGACATGGTAGAGTGTTTCTTAGAGATTTTCATGGACGATTTCTCTGTCTTTGGTTCATCCTTTGATGAGTGTTTGCACCGCCTGACTTTGGTATTAGTACGGTGCAAGGAGAAGAACTTGGTGCTCAATTGGGAGAAGTGCCATTTTATGGTCAAGCAAGTTATTGTATTAGGGCACGTCATATCTCAGAGGGGGATTGAGGTTGATAAAGCGAAGGTGGATTTGATTTCCAACCTTCCACCCCCACGTACAGTGAAGGTGGTTCGCTCTTTTCTGGGCCATGCAGGATTCTACAGGCGGTTTATCCAAGACTTTAGCAAGATTGCCAGGCCTTTGTGCAAGTTGTTGGTGAAGGATGCCCCATTTGTATTCGATGAGGATTGCAAGAGAGCATTTGGGGACCTTAAGAGCATTCTGACGTCCACACCCATTATTCAGCCACCCAATTGGGGTGTACCTTTTGAGATCATGTGTGACGCATCGGATTATGCCGTTGGAGCTGTTTTGGGGCAGCGTATTGATAGACTCCCCCATGTCATTTACTATGCGAGCAAGACTCTAAACGATGCACAACTCAACTACTCCACCACGGAGAAGGAGTTGTTGGCAGTCGTTTTTGCGCTAGACAAGTTCAGATCCTATTTGCTAGGATCTAAAGTCATCATCTTTTCGGATCACGCAGCATTGAAGTATCTTTTTTCCAAAAAAGACGCTAAATCTCGTCTGATCCGATGGATTTTGCTACTTCAGGAGTTCGACATAGAAATTCGGGACAAGAAGGGTTTCGAAAATGTGGTGGCGGATCATTTGTCTAGATTGACTGTGGATTACACTGAGGACGCCAGCCCCAATTCGGAGACTTTCCCTGATGAGCAATTGATGCACATTGCTCATGAGCCCGCACCATGGTTTGCTGACATAGTGAACTATCTCGTCACCGGCCAACTGCCTCAGCAGTGGGGGCGACAAGATAGGTCCAAATTTTTGTCCGTGGAGAAACATTTTTTCTGGGACGATCCTTACCTGTTCAAGTATTGTCCCGATCAGATCATTAGGAGGTGTATACCTGAGCATGACCAATCCAATGTCATCTCCTTTTGTCATGATCATGCTTGTGGAGGCCATTTCAGTGCTAAGAAGCCCGCTGCCAAGATTTTGCAGTGTGGATTCTATTGGCCTACCCTTTTCAGAGACGCCCACGCTTATTGTATATTTTGTGGGCGTTGTCAGAAGCTAGGGAGTATCTCTAGAAGGAATATGATGCCCCTCAGTCCCATTTTGATTGTTGAGATTTTTGATGTATGGGGCATCGATTTCATGGGACCTTTCCCAAACTCCTTTGGCTATCTGTACATCTTGGTTGCTGTGAACTATGTGTCCAAATGGGTGGAGGCGGTTGCATGCAAGACCAATGACCACAGAGTTGTGGTCCAGTTTTTAAGAGACACTATCTTTGCTCGTTTTGGTACGCCTCGAGCAATTATAAGTGATGGAGGTAAGCATTTTTGCAATCAGATTTTTTAGCAATTGATGAAGAAGTATTTCATCGCACATAAGGTTGCCACCCCGTATCACCCACAGACGAGTGGACAGGTTGAAGTTTCCAATCGCGAGATCAAGCATATTTTGGAAAAGACAGTAAACCCCAATCGAAAAGATTGGTCTATGCGATTGAGTGACGCACTGTGGGCATATAGGACAGCTTTCAAGACCCCGATTGGGATGTCACCCTATCGGCTTGTGTATAGGAAGGCATGTCATCTTCCCGTGGAGTTGGAGCATAGAGCATATTGGGCCATCAAGCAACTGAACTTCAATCTTTTGAAGGCTGGCTCACAAAGGAAGCTCCAACTCAATGAATTAGAGGAGCTGAGGAATGATGCTTATGATTCTGTTCGGTTTTACAAGGCACAGATGAAGAAGGCTCATGACCAGAGCATTTTGAGACGATCTTTTGAGCCTGGTGAGAAAGTCCTTCTTTACAATTCACGGCTACATCTTTTCCCAGGAAAGTTGAAATCTCGGTGGACAGGCCCATTTATCATTCGGACAGTTTTTCCTCATGGGGCCATCGAGATTGAGGATCCTCAGAATGGTAACACCTTCAAGGTAAATGGACAGAGATTAAAACCATTCTTAGAGTTGAGGAGTAAGGAGATTGAGACGACATTGTTGGAGGATCCGAGTTATTCTGAGTGATTGTCGTCTTTTGTGGAGAGTCTGGCTGAAGACTTAGAACTTAGCGCTTGTGGGAGGCAACCCTCATTCTCTCCCTTACCATTTTATCTTGTTTGTTTGTTTCTGTTGTGTTTTTCAGGGCAAGTGTCTGCCATTCAAGTTTGGGGGAGCATTCTCCTACGTTACACCCAACTTGCGCCGCGCACCTGGTATTGTATCTCTGGACCCATTGGGGACAATGTGTCATTTTAGTTTGGGGGTGGGGTAGACATTTCTCTGTCTTTTTCCTTGATTATTCGTGTTGTTTTGTTAAAATATATATATATATATATATATATAAAATAAAAAAAATAGAAAATAAAAAAAATTTGCTATGTTATTGATTAAGCAAGGATAACACCTATTCTGTGGTTTGCATGTCATTGTTCTGTTTAGCATTTTGAACACAGCATGTCAGTAGGAATCTGAGTCTTTTGACTCATTGTTGGATTAGAGAGATTTCACATGTTCGAGTTTATCACCACGAGCACACTAGCACAGAATCGGTGAGGTATAAAATTTGACTTGATTAGGGTATATTTTGAGATAGGTAGGATGAAGTGTGATTAAACCTTGGCTTGAAAAAAAAAAAAAAAAAAAATTAAATCAGTTTGAGCTTCTCATTGAGTAACCGGACCTCATGCCTCACAAAGCATTGAGTGTTCGCGTAAAAAGATGAGAAACCTAACTTGGTTGGTTGTATGGCTAGTTTGGCTTCGTAGCCTAGTTGACTTGAGTAATTAAGCCCTTAGGGATGTTTCTACATCCAGTGCCCTAAAACCATTTGGTTTGGGAGTCTCTGGCCCAACACTCGTTATCGTTACATGGGTCAATTAGAAAGCTTAAGGAAGCTAAGCATTGCACAGCCTATACAAAAAAAAAAAAAAAAAAAAAAAAATTAAGCCTTGGTTGTTTCATCTGAGCAAATTCCTATCACATCTAAAGTACACCCAAGTTTGAGAATAAATTGAAGCCTCTGGATTTTATGTTAGTCTCACATTGCACTTATTGGAACATGTGTTGTCTCAAATTTCAATCTTTGAGTTGAATGATTTGTGCTTATCTTGATGATGTGATTGTGATGTTCATTATGATAAACCTACTCATGATGTTAAAAACCATGTGTTTGTGTGGAAGTCCTTGTTTATGAAATAACATAGTGCATAAATGTTTGTGGGTATCATTCCTGTTAAACCCTCACGAGACTTCACTCGTCCTCTAGGGATGCCTAGGGGTTTAAAAGGCTTGTTGCATGCGCTAAATGCAATCGTATATCCCGCGAAAGATGGATTTATCTTTTGTTTTCTGTTTTTCCATTCTTGTTTTTAGTTTTGTATTGCTAAGGGACTAGCAATATGTAAGTTTGGGGGTGTGATAAGTGCTAAAATATTTATATTTTCAGCCCTTAACTTGGATGTTTTAATCCTTTGGTTTTGGTTAATTAGGTCATTTTACTGCCTTTTTGTATTTTCTTTGTTTTATAGGCTTTTGGAAGAAAAGAAAGCGTTTCTGAAAAAATTACAAGCTTAAAGGGGCAAATTGGGAAGACCTAGAGGATATCCGATTGAGGTGATTCAAGCTGCATTGGAAAGCTAACTCAAACTAATACAATTCATTGTGAAATATAATTTTCTCAATTCGGAGCGCCACAAGGCCAAAATCACGCCGCAAGATAGGACCGCAATTCTGGGTGAATCCTATTCCGATTTGGGCTTTGGTTTTCTTTATCCTAATTGGGCTTGGACTTAAATCTCCGAAATTCCTAGGATTACTAGGGCTTCTAGGGCTCTCCTAAGCCATATAAATAGACCTCTAAGCCTCACAATTGGGAGAGGCCGTTTTAAGCTGAATTACGACGTATTGCCGTGGGGAAGCTTTTGCTTTGTTTTCCATTGTAAGTTTTATTCTTTCGATGATGACAATTCAATTTTTGGTTGTTATTGTTATCATGAGAGGCTAAATCTTTCAACTAAGGTTGAAGATGAAGCTTCGTCATTGAAAAACTCATGTATTCTCGTATTTTGTTTATACAATTTTGACTTCGAATAAGAATGTTGTAGATTTTCATTCAATTGGTTGATTTATATCTTTTTATTGAATGTGATGAACTGTCATTGTTGAAGTTGGATATTTAATGTGTTTCATCCTTCGGATACATCAATTCATTCGATCGAAATCGGATATCCGTTGTGATTCGTTAACCAAATGGATACATAGGATGATTTAATTTCAAATCGGATAATTGTTGTGATTTGTAAAATGGGTGGATTCATTGAATGATTTAAACTTGATATTTGTAAAACATCGAACAACAGTTTGAGCACAGTAGTTTGTCGATTGTATGAACAAATACGAGAATATAGAGTTAAGATTTAGCGAAGTGGATTCTGAAACCTTAGTGTTCTTTACCATTTTATTTAATCATTTTCTTTAGTTTATGTTTTGTTTTAGCACGACAAAAATCATGAAATTCGGAACTAGGTTAAAATAGGATTAGTTTAGATAAGAATTAGTTTTCACAACACAATTCCCTGTGGATCGACCTCGCACTTGCACACACGCTATATTGCACACGACTCATGCGTTTGTGAGTACAATTAAATTTGTACATCAAGGAGCAGTGACAAGGACTTGGCATGTATAGCAATATTGGCTCGGGGCATCTGGACTCGAAGGAATAATATTATTCACGGTGGAAATTTTACTCACCTGAACACCCTAGAACGAGAAACGGAGGAGTTGGTATGTCAATTTTGGAAGCAAAATGAAAATCACTCGGCAGAAGATACTCTTACTACATCTGTTCCAGAGCGGTTGAAGTGGAAGGGACCGGGGATTGGTGGGCTAAAAGTTAACTGGGACGTGGCTCTAAATTTGGAAAGACAACGAATGGGGATAGGGGTGGTTATAAGGGAAAAAACAGGACGGGTGTATGCGGCGCTTAGTCGTTCTATGGAGGCATGTCCGACGCCGGTCATAGCTGAAGCAATGGGAGCATTACAAGCGATAGAATTTTGTCGGGACGTGGGAGTTACAGATCTAATTTTGGAGGGAGATTCTCTCCAAGTGGTCCAAGCGATAAATTCTACGAATGAACAATGGCTCAGGTTCGGGCAGATTATTGAAGACATTAAAGTAGTGTTGTTGCAATATCAAAATTGGAGGGTCGTTCATGTGAAAAGGGAAGCAAATTTTGCGGCCCATGGTCTAGCGAAGGTAGCGGCGCAAGAACATACGGAGAAAGTTTGGAGGGAAGAGATTCCTTCATGTATTTCTGATGTAGTTCTTTTAGAGCAAATTGCTCTTGCTGTTTAGAGTTTATACTCTAGATTTTATGAAATGAAATGCAAGAAGTTTTCAAAAAAAAAAATAAATAAATACTGAATTATGTGAGTATGTGAAGAATGAGTACAAAAGTGCATAAATTGTACGCACAAGTTTATGGATTCCAAGTAAAGTGTTTGACTTTTTGTTTCTTTCGAAGCATTGAAATTTATTAATTTCTTTTCTAAAATGAAGATTTTTGTAAAACAAATTTATTGATTTGAAGTAATAATTTTATTGGCAGTGTTAGAATATGAACTAAATAAATAAATCAATAATTTTTTTTTTTTTTTTTTTTTTCAAGTTAAGGACAAGTGGTGACTTAATTAACATCTTAATTAACATGGTATAAGCACTACAAGAATTTAGGTCTTTAGGGGCGACTTCGTGTCGACCCTAAAAGTCCTAAAGTGGACGCTGTTGACAACAGCGTCGACTTTTGGACCCTAAAAGTGTCGACGCTAATCGTTCGACCCTAATGATAAAATGTGTGATTATCAGCGTCCACTTAAAGTCAACCCTAATGATCACTTTTAGCGTCCACTTTATCGACCCTAAAAGTTGCAATGTTTTGACCATAAAGGTGATGTAAACGGAAGCCATAGTCGACGCTGATAGTCAACCATTAGCGTCCACTTTTTAGTGGACGCTAATAGTTAACTATTAGCATCCACAAAGTGGACCCTAATAGTCCTAAAAAAATTAAAAAAAAAATTAATTATCAGTGTCCAAACCAAAGTGGACGCTCATAGTTAACCATTAGCGTCCACAAAGTGGACCCTAATGGTCCTAAAAAAATTTTAAAAAAAAATTAACTATCAGCGTCCAAGCCAAAGTGGACACTGATAGTTAACCATTAGCGTCCACTTTGTGGACCCTAATGCTCCTAAAATTTTTTTAAAAAAAAATTAACTATCATCATCCAACCCAAAGTGGACGCTGATAAACCATTAGCGTCCACTTTGTGGACCCTAATGGTCCTAAAAAAATTTTAAAAAAAATTAACTATCAGCGTCTAAGCCAAAGTGGACACTGATAGTTAATCATTAGCGTCCACTTTGTGGACCCTAATGCTCCTAAAAAATTAAAAAAAAAAAAATTAACTATCAGCATCCAAGCCAAAGTGGACGCTGATAGTTAACCATTAGCGTCCACTTTGTGGACCCTAATGCTCCTAAATTTTTTTTAAAAAAAATAACTATTAGCGTCCAACCCAAGGTGGACGCTGATAGTTAACTATTAGGGCTCCTAAAAAATTAACTATCAGCGTCCAAACCAAAGTGGACGCTGATAGTTAACCATTAGCATCCACAAAGTGGACGCTAATGGTCCTAAAAAATAAAATAAAAAATAATCTGTGCTCGATCGCACAATCATGTGCGATCGATCACAGTGCTAGTAGGTTTTCGACATTTTGCGCTCGAACGCACATTGGGCATGCGTTCGATCACGGAACCAATAGGTTTTTGACCTTTTGCGATCGATCGCACTTGGAGTGCGATCGATCGCAGGACCAGTGGGTTTTCAATATTTTGCGCTCAAACGCACATTGGGCATGTGCTCGATCACGAAACCAGTATGTTTTTGATATTTTGCGATCGATCGCACTCCACTTGCGGTCGATTGCAGAACCAGGGAACACTGGTATCAGTAACATATATCGGCTAACTCCTAACCACAATATTTCAACCACAATATTAATCATGACAAGAGTAAAAATATTGTACTCTGTTTTGAGTGAAACTAAAGATATATGTGGCTAAAAATATTCAAAACATCAATGTACATATAGTCCGTTTAAAGCTTTCTTTCTTTCCTTTTTTTTTTTTTTCCTTCTGACATGCTTGTTCACATGAAAGCCTCCTTTTTTACTGAACTCTTTGAATTGATTGACAAATTGTTAAGGTCGGTTGTCTGAAATAGTAAGATTTATCTTCCATTATTCCAGAGAATCAAGAATAAAAAGAACTCTAGCCACCCATTCATTAGCATAAGTTTGGTGTCCCTTGGCAATATTGAAGCACTTACTCATAAGTGCTAACTTGGTACTTATCTATGAGCTAGTGAGTCCTAAGCCAGTTACAATAAACGTTAGCTTCCTCTATGGGAGAGGGAGAGAGAGAGAGAGAGAGAACAAATAGCAAACATGTAAGGGCAATCATATTATATCTGCAATCTCAAAGATACTCAAAGCTTTAAAGACATATAGCAAAATAAAGATTTCAAAGTACCAGCTTGGACGTAGCTACATATCGAAGCAGAGTAGTCGAACACAGTTATGGTGCAACTACTACATAGAGAATTGCTTACTGAGATGAGGGTGGCTTGAGGACATGTTGCCCCATGCTAGGAGATGGTGGTGGTGGACGAACACCCTAGCCTTGCATCTGTTGGGCTTGAAAACCATGTGAGGGAGGCATTGGAGGCCTAGTACCAGGAGTGAAATTCGCCATCATGCCGCTACCAACAAAAGGTGGGGGAGGGACAGGTGGAGTCCCACTAGGAGGCATGGGCCTAAGGCCATTTGCTGTAGGAGGTGGTCGTGGGAATGAAGCGGGCATTTGAGGAGGGGCTCTAGGAGGATTTCCAAGAGGTGCACCAGGTGGCCTTCCTTGCATTGGAGGAAGTGGTGGGGATGGACCTTGGGGTGGTGGTGGCAAAGGCCTTGGTGGGACACTAGGGGCCGCTGTGCCGTTGGCTGCAGTGGCAGGTTGAGGTTTGTTTGCCTCTAGTGGCTTGATTTTAAAATATAATTGCAACTTCACATTGACAGACGCAAAAAAAAAGGGTAAGATAAGTTACCATTAGCAGGAACAGGCCACTAGCAAGAACAGACCAACAAAAAAACTTGAAAAAGAAAATTCAATGTATTTTAACCAGACTAGCAAGTGGCCTATGAAAGAGAAAGAAAAGATTGTCCAGCCCAATTCAGCCAGCAAGTAAGTTGGTCTACTTGGTTGCGTCAGTAGGTGCCAAAATAAATTGAGAGAGAGAGAGCTACAATGAGAATTAAGACCAAGAGCTGACCCACTGGCAATCAAATGACATGTCTAGGTTACAAAAGTTTTTTAGTCCAAGGACTTATAAACAACTCAGACCAGGTAGACTGTTCAATCAAACTGTCAATCTTTGTGCCAAATCACATCTAAAAACACTGGAAGCAGCTGAGCAAATATTAAACAAACTAACCATAAAAATTTTAAAGTCTGGATCCCAATGTGTGAAGAACTTGGGAGGGGTTTTGTCAATCTCTGTGCTAGGAACCTAAAATGAAAATAACAAGCATAACCAATCAAATTTCTTGAAACTAAATGAAATGGTTAAGTTCAGCTATCTACCCTAAACTATGGGGTCATTCAATATCCAATCTACCTTCTCCAAATGAGTGTCAAAACTAACATATTAGTTGGGGGATGATGTAGGAAGGACATTACATATTAAAAGGCACTAATCTATTAATTTTGACAGCTTAGTGCAGCCCACCATTCATCTGCCCACTATTACATTAATTTTAACCCTAATTTGGATGGTGTAGTGGACGTTGCATATTAATCTAGAGTTAAGTGTTGATAGCAAAATTATTTTATTTACGCACAGAATGCAAATGACCCTATAATTGAGGGTGGATAGCTACATCTACATGTTCGACGAAATCAGACTTTGGGGACAAACATAACATAACATAGTTCGTTTTGCCACACAACATATCACAACTCGTAGTAGAAGAAAAAGCACAAAACAGTAGTATCTATGGGGTCGAAAAAGAGACCAAGAGAAAATGGAAAGAGAAAAAAGAAAAAAGCGAAAATTCAGATTCTCCATTATTTTGTTGAGAATGTAAAGGGAAAAAATGGTGTTTTTTGAATTTTATATGATCTTATTCCTCTTTATCCTATAATTATGAAAATGATATAATATAAAGGCCAAACATATAATGAATAATGGCTTAAAACTACAAAACGACACCTATCATTGGAAACACAAGTCGAAAACCACAAATACTGGCAAAGTTTAAAAGTTTAACACCTTTTGGAGAAGACTACTATGCATTAACACTACTTCACCACATCAGACAACAATCTTCAAACTAATCTAAATGCCCACAAGAAACGTAACTCAAAAGGACTAACCTCATCAAAATCATCAAAAATATGTGAGAACTGCCCCATGAACCAAACCTGCCAAGGGAGAAAACTATTAAATATATGTTTTACAATCCATGGCCAGCAAAATTGCAGAACCCAAAATAAAGTACTTATATGCATCCTCTTCCTTGCCAATTCATCCTCATAAGCAATTTGAGTAATATACCACAATGAACCAATATATAATATCAAAAACAATGAGAATGAAACCCAATATGATAGAGAAAGAGAAACTAAAAATGTGTTTCTTCATGAAACATATTAAAGTGAGAACCTGCTTGGGTGGTTTAACTTTCTTGTACAATTGTCATCCTGCATACACTTAAAAAGAAAATTTAGAAAAATATTATTACTCCCTTGTATTGTTTACTCAAAGTTTTTTAACCTTGATAAATATGTCTAGAGAGATTTACTAACTCAAAAGTTCTTGAACCAAAATTTTTGCGAATATCTTAATATAATATAAGTCAAATAAAAAGTACCAACAAATATACATTACCAAACAGATCATGATCAACAAATACTCAAATGCATAGTAGCAAATAGAAAGTGCCAACAACTATCCAAATACATAATATCAAAAAATATATCCCAAATAGATGGTATGAAAAAGTACATCCTAAATAAATGGTTATTCCAAAGCTCCCTCAATTGTTGGCTTCACTTGATTCAACTCGAATCAAGCACCCTCCAGACCTAAGAATAATAGAATTTCATATAATGATCAATAAGCTTTTTAACGATTACTTAGTATGTGTGTTTTAGTAAAATTAATGCATAGGTAAAGTTTCACTAACCCTCCAATACGTGACATTAAGAACTCAACAGTGGCTTTCAAAATGTTCGTTCCCTCAACGTTGGCTTGCAGATTTTCCCTGTACTGATGAAGTTCGATTCTAGTCTGTTGAAGCTCGCTTTGAGTGTCTTCTTGTCTTTTCCTACACTCGTCATGGTTGTCGAAGTGGGCGAACGCTTGAGATGAAGTACTTAAAGGGGTAGGAATAAGACCGCATCCCATTCCTCTAACGTGCCCAGATCGTCGGCCCCCTAGCACTTGTATGACTATTTCTTGCATTCGGTCCTCCACACTTCCCTCCACATTGCCTTCCTCTAAGGCCTTACTGGTTGTTAATTCTCGCATCTGAAGCTGCACAAGTCATAGTTGGCCTTAGTTTAATATATACTTCATGCAAGTTTATTATTCATGTTCTTCACTAATCAACTTAATGATCAGAGCGTAAACATTTACTTACATATAGACTTTTGCATTTGTCGTTCACAAACTCTTTATCCTTTTTTCTTGTATGGGTAGCTTATATAGTTCAACAGGATTGGGCTTCACTTTTGTTTCTTGTTCCTACACATCATACATATAGTCAAAGTTTACACTAAATAATGTTAATTTCAGGAAATTATGCTACAAAATACTTACCTTTTCGTAAATGACGTTGACAAATGAACAAGTCCCAGCTGTGTGCTTTGTTTCCAATTTGCTTCTTTTTTTTATATTTCGTTCAGACTTTTCCTATGAAATTTGGAGAGAGAAAAAAAACACAGTTATTCATAAAATGTCTTCAAGTGCATGCAAATTATATTAATCTGAATTTTCTAATCAGTATAATAATATATATTTACCTTCCATTTACCGTCATCAAATGAGTCACATATTAAGGTCCACTATTCAGGACCATACCCTGTTGGCACGTTTTCCCTCCCAATAGCCTTAGCCTTGGCAATCCCCTCATCATCGTCTTTATGAATGCTTTCAAAATATTTCTTGTAGTGGTCCCTATACAAGTTTGAACGAAGCCTAGCATATGTACGACCCAATTTATGTTCAACAGCTTTGATGTTCTTGTATCGTCCCATGTTCAATGCGAAGTTTGACTGATACATAATAGATAAGAAAACAATGGTAAAAAATGTGTCACATTATGTTTTCATACGAAACATATTCTTAAACATTACATTGATATTCATACCTGAACATGGAATAACAACTTGCTCTTTTCGTCAGCTAGGACCTTCTTCCATTCACTGTGATGGAGTTCGCATATGTTACGAATAATCTCTCCAATCTTGCTTACAAACCATGATGCATTCTTGCCTATAGGTGCCCGGTGTCTATTTGGGATGTTTAGCACTAAGGGACCATTCTTAAGTACGTGGTCACTCAACCTCTTACACTTGGCCTTACCCCTTACACTTCTGACAGACGTGGTAGCTGTTACGCAAAACATGGTAACGTAGTAAGTTATATTTGGAAAAGTATATTGTCAAATGTCTATAACAAACCAAAATAATACAAAAATAACATTTCATAAACATATAATTCATGAACTTACAAGATGCAGTAGGGGCGGCTCCCTGTGAATCCAATCCTGCCACTGAGTGAATAGGATTATTAGACTCGTGCGAAGGATGCCTATCCACTGACTCGAGGAGGAGGGGGGGCGAGGGCGCCATTTGCATATCTGTATCACCAAACCCAGAATTGGGAGTCGGACTCTCATGCTCGTCAATAAGGCCCCGACCTTGACCTTGGCCTCGGCCTCGTGCTGCTGGAACACGTTTACGTCCTGTTGTTGTCATTGTTATGATCAATCTGCAAACAACTCAAAAACCAAAAAATTATATTAGTCAAATTATAACCATATAGTATGTTCAATATTTTTGACAAACATACAATAATCATGCTAGTAAAAAAAAAAAACAAACACCACAATACATGTATATATATATATATATATATATATATATATATAGAGAGAGAGAGAGAGAGAGAGAGAGAGAGAGCATCAACTTCATTAAATATGCTAATACACTTTGTACTTACACCAAATGTGAGCTTATGTTCAACACATTTCATCATCAGATTCATATTCAGAATCTGTATCACTGTTACTTGAAGATGATTGTTCGTGTTCAGAGTCCTCTTCGTGTTCAGAGTCTATATCGTTGTCGCTACATAACTCCTCTTCCTCATCAAAGTTTGTATCATGGTCCTCGTCCGGCAAGTTATCGTTGGCAAACATGCTTGCATCAAGTTGAATATATAATTCATCAATTGCTATTGTCGCATCATCTCTACGTAATTGAGTGGAGGCTTCAACATTTGCTTCATCAACAAAGACCATATTACCCCCAACACATTCACCTTCCTGGTATACGTCATCACTGAGTCTTTGGTCATCTTTTGTATTATCTCCCTTTTGTACTGTTGGAATATCATAGATGTCTCTATTGATCCACTTCTGTACCACTTTTCAATTACCACCCAATTTAGGATCATCCAAGTAAAACACTTGCATAGCTTGACATGCTAAGATGAACGAGTCGGATTCACACCATTTATGAGAAGTATTCACAATCATGAAGCCTTGGTCCATTCGTACTCCTGTTGCACTCCAGTGTCCCACCAATCGCACTCAAACAAGTACACGAGATTTTGGCCAGGGTAACGTAACTCTAGAATATTTTTTAACTCACCATAATACTCCGTTATTGAGCTTTCGTCCTCACCTGAAACAGAAATACCACTGTTCTGGGTAGTACGAGTTTCTGCACATTCTTTCGTGTGGTACCTAACCCCATTCACGATGTAACCTCTATACGATCTAACATGACGATCAGGCCCGCATGCAAGATCATATAATTGTTTTGAGCCATTGTCTGCAGTACGCCCACTATTGTATAAACGTTTATGGAACCAACATTCAAAGTTAGCCTCATGCTTTTTTTCAATGTCACGGCCGCCTTCTCTTTTGATCATATTATAATGTTCACTGCATGAAAAATAAACGTATTGGTAAATGATCATCAATGCTAAAATTATAACATGTCGTAACAGGTAAAACACAAAGACCATTACTAAACTTACTCCAAATATGAGGCCGTTTCATTACAGTTGGTAAGCACATACCATCGTGCCATACCAAAATCATTAGCATCTAGTGTTACTAATTTAGCTGCTCCTAACGGCCGAACTCGTTGGGAGAACACATCCAAACGCTGGCTCATTTCTACAATATCAACGTTAACATTTCTCCGTTCACGGTTCCATCTTGTCTCAATCCCCCGAAGATACCTAGAACAAAAGGTCAAGCTCTCCTCAGCTAGGTAACACTCGGCAATAGACCCCTCTGGACGTGCTTTGTTACGCGTACACTTCTTATATCTTCCAAGTTCTCTTTCGAATAGATGCATCCAACGGTTTTGTACAGGACCAGCAAGCTCGGCCTCCCGAGGTAAATGAAGTGCAAGATGGATCATAACATCAGAAAAAGCTAGCGGAAATATTTTTTCCATTTTGCATAAAATTATTACAATGTCAAGTTTCATGGATATCAACTTTCAACGTTCGTGCACATAACTGCGTAAAAAAGGTACTAAACTCGGTCAATGTTGTTTGTATTTCCGACGTAGAGAAATTTTGAATTGCAATAGGAAGCAAGCGCTGTAAGAAGACATGACAATCGTGGCTTTTCATACCTGAAATTTTACCAGGAAGCTTGTTCACACATCGACCAATGTTAGATGCATACCCGTCAGGAAATTTAACACCTTTCAACCACTCACATAAACTCTTCTTCTCATCTCTTGTCAAGGTGTACTTCGCAAGTGGCATCCTATAAGTTTCACCATTTGGCTGCACATGCAATTCTTTACGTATACCCATCAACTGTAAATCTCTTCGTGCCTTGACTGTGTCCTTGGTCTTCCCATCAATATTCATCAACGTACCTAAGATACTTTCACATATGTTCTTCTCAATATGCATTACATCTAAATTGTGACGTAGTTTCAAGCTTGACCAGTAAGGCAACTCAAAGAAAATACTTCTCTTCTTCCAATTCAACACAACATCTATGTACTTTCTCTTTCTCCCGCTTGTTTTTCCAAATTGTAAACCCTCAGCATCCCTTAGTTGTTTCAACAATTGACTTGCAGACAATTCTTCAGGTTCCAATCTATGCTTCTCTGTACCATCGAACAAATCTTCTCTTTTGCGCCATGGATGCTCTTGAGGAAGCCACCGACGATGACACATGAAGCACACCTTATGCCCATACTTCAAATACCTGAACGATGTATCCTTATTACATACTGGACATGCAAGATTTCCATTTGTAGACCACCCAGATAATTTTCCATATGCGGGAAAATCATTTATAGTCCATAGTAATGTCGCATGCAATTGAAATGTCTCTTTCTTTGATGCATCGTACACGCGTATGCCTTCATTCCATAAATCTTTCAAGTCATCAACCAATGGCCGCAAATATACATCAATATTCTTTCCAGGATCTGAAGGCCCAGGGATAATAAGGGACAACATCAAATTTGGACTCTTCATACACATCCACGGAGGGAGATTGTACACCGTTAACATTACTGCCCATATGCTATATGTTGTACTCATATTACCATATGGGTTGAAACCATCACTTGCTAAACCAAGCCGCACGTTGCGGGAATCACTTGCAAATCACTCATGTCTTTTATCAAACTCTTTCCATACAATAGAATCAGGGGGGTGTTTGAGAGTATTGCCATCATCTTCTCGACCTTCTTTGTGCCACCGCATTTCCTTGGCCATTTCTTTTGTCATAAACAACCGTTGTAACCTCAATTTTATTGGAAAATATCGTAAGACCTTCTAAGGAATATTACTTTTTCTGCCTTTGCCATCAATCCATCTTGAATTATTGCACTTTGGGCATACCACTTTGTCTGCATGTTCTTTCCAAAAAAGCACACAACCATTCTTGCATGTGTGTATCTTATCGTAACCGAATTCCAAGTGTCGCCTAAACTGTATTGCTTCTCTATATGAGCGTGGTAATGTCTCTCCATCTGGGAGGGCCATCTTTATCAAGTCAATCATCATATTAAACGCCTTGTTACTCATGTTGCAGAACGCCTTTATATGAAGCATCTTCAGTGCAAAAGCAATTTGTGCAAATTTCTTGTAGCCTGGATAAAGTTCTCGTAAACCATCTTCCCATAATCGGTAGAAGGAACTTGTTTGTTCGTGATCATCAATTGTGGGGCCCTGTGAAGTAGAGGATTCTCCGATGTTAGCATCAACAAATGTCCCCATACATACATCGTCTAACAATTATTCAACTGCATCAACCTCCTCCATCATTTCACTTATATGTGTGTGCATGTTTGTAGAAGTGTTTACCCTAAAATGATCTTCTTCCCCGTAAAATATCCATCAAGTGTATGTCGGAGTAAATCCATTCATATACAAGTGACGCTTCACCTCACTAATATGACAATAATATCGATTTGCACAATCACGGCATGGACACTTTGTCATATCACGTGAATCAACTGATTTAACTGCCATTCCCATGAATTCTTTCACACCTTTTTGAAATCACTCTGAACATCAAGTACTTTCCTGCATCCAACTCCTATCCATATTGATGTCCCTATTAAAGGTTATTTGTTACGTACATGTACGCACACAAGGGAATTAGAAGGTCAGATTCTTAAGAATTAAGAGGATTAAATGGGAGGTCTGTTCTCAAATATTAAGGGAGGGAAAGTTTAAAAGGAGCATGGGTAATGAGAGAATTCTAGAAGTGGGTTACTAGTTTAGAACAAATATTCACGAAATGATGCTAACTCAATGCGATGTTATCTAACAAAATATTCTAGAAGCGGGTTACTAGTTTAGAACAAATTTCTATTTGTAATTTATTTACTAGTTTAGCTCAATGACAGTTTTACATTTTTTAGTATTGTTGTTAGCTTTGATATTTATTATAGAATGTTGTCTTGTTTCAAGTTTACTGTGCTACTTCCTTATTGAACTTAAATAGAAAAGACAATACAATCATAATCCATACCAACTTTGATAACATAAGTTGATGTGAACTAGAAAATTAATAACATAATCCTAATATAAGAATAAGACTTAATACTAATCTAAAAGTAATAATAAGAGAAGAAGCAAGGTTTAATAGAACCACAAGAAAAGAAGAGAGGTTTAATGGAACCACAAAAGATTATATGCGTTTGTATATGTTAAAGCATGTCCTCAGGGGATCGAGCGCAGGTCAAGTGCGATGGATCGCAGGATCTGTCGCAGTACCAGAAGGTCTTGGTCAGAATCAGAATAATCTGCGATCGATCGTAGGATCGATCTCAGGATCAGAAGCTCAAGGTGAGAATCAGAGTAAATTGCGATCGATCGCAGTACCAGAAGCTCAATGTGAGAATCAGAGTAATCTGCTATCGATCGCAGTACCAAAAGCTTAATGTGAGAATCAGAGTAATTTGAGATCGATCGCAGTACCAGAAGCTCAAAATGAGAATCAGAGTAATCTGCGATCGATCGCAGATAGGCGTTCAATGCCATAAAAAACAGATGGAACAAACTTAATATCAAAGCAAACAGGACTTGCTAGCAACCAGCTACATGACCACATCATTTATATTCTAAGACTGATCAATAGGACTACTTCCTATAATGGCCAAGCCTCAATATCTGAAACTCAGATCCATCAAGTGATCTCAAGATCTCTCAAGATGAGTTTTTTTATTTTTTGGTTGGATGGGGCTCACATAAATAAGGCCAAAGAATAAATATATGTCTTCAAGAAGCATAATATGCATACAATAACTATATTAGAAATTCTGAAGATAACATTTGGTAACTATATTAAAAATTCAAAAGATCACCCACTCCATCTGTTATCTTAAAAAACACCAACTCTAGCAAGATATAACTAACCTGTTTCTTGTTAAAATATTTATCTTAACACCTACAGCATAGACTATTTTCTTACCAAAATATCTACATGCACTACATTTTTCTTTTCGGAGGTGGGGGGGGGGACCACACAACAACATGAATGAACACAATGAGATGGTGCAGTTGAGGAGGGTGGTGCTGTAGGTAGACAGCACAGTAGTGGACTAGTTATTGGTAATAATCATAGGATTGTACAATTCTGGTGATAAAGTTGGCACAACACCAGATTAGAAATTAGTGGAACTCATCCTTGATTAGGTGTCCTCGCCGTTCTTCCTCATTGCTTTCCACCTAGATAACGACATTTAGAAAGCATGATGGAACTAAAGGGCTTGATTTTTGTGTGTGTATTGAGTGTAAAAGCTTGTTCAGTTACTAAAAAAATTAAAACTAAAACTTATAGAAGTCATGACTCCCCTTTGGTTCTCAAACTAGGAAGAGGATCAAAACCCCTCAAATGAAAAGATATTTCCCACAAGCAGAGACATTCCTAATCAACTTTCTAAAGCATGCAAATTATATCCTAAATCAATGACTATGTATATATTACTATGAAGATTGAAGCGGCACAAATGTACCATATCAAAGACAATTGTATAAGGTTAGAACTTATTATAGGGCTTGGTTATCTACGACTTTTCGCTAGGTCACCCACCAATGGCTTGACGGCCCACAGCCAAAAAGCTTAGAAGGTCGGCAACCCATAATTGGAAGGCCCGATGGTCCACGACTCAAATTATCGATAAGGATTCAGGTGCACTTTTGTAAAGATGTAACACTCAACAACTATCTACTTATGCTATGCATTCCTTCCCAACAAACTTGAGGAATGAATCTCCACTTCAGTAAATTAGAAAGTATTGGTGGAAATTCTTAAAACCCTAAAGAAGAATAATGAGAGACAATGGCCAATATATAGGCATTCACAAAGAAAAACATGGAGTTTATGCTTTGGAGTAAATACTTATTTCTTCTTGACATAATTTCACTTTTATTCTTTTTTTTTTTTTTTTTTATGAGTAAATACTTTCTTTCTTAACAACCAGAAACAAGCTGAAACACAAAACCAACCACCAGATATTACAAACCAGTCTCAAAAGGAAAAACCCCAACCAACAAAAGCCAACCAAAAACATCTCAGGAAACAAGACGCAACTCAGCAGCAAAAGATACAACAATTTACAGATATTTCAGAAAATTAAAAAATTCTTCTAAAACCTAAACTACCCCAGAAGTAGAGAGTTAAAAAAAAAAAAAAAAAAATGACCCAAAACAATTTGACTGATTCATACAAAAAAATAGAAACTGAGTTCTTTGCTTTAACAGAGTAATAGCAACTGTGTACCCATTACAATTCGTTTTTTTTTTTTTTTTCAAATTTGTTCCTAGAAATTTAGAAGAATTTAGGGGTCCACAGCAGTTTTTGAATGGAACCAATCAGTTCTGTAGGGAAAAAATAGAAAGAGAAGAAGAGAGGAAGTACCCAAATACTTAATTTCTTCAAATCACAATTCATGGATACTATTTGAGTGATTGAGAGGCATTTAAGGTTTGCAAGGGTTTAGGAGAAACTCATACCTGAGAGAGCTAGAAGAGAGCGTTAAGTTCGCCGGAGTGAGAGCTGGCAATGAGAGAGGTGCACCGGAAAGAAAGTTGCCGGAGAGAGAGAAACTTGCATGGAGTGAGTGAGAGAGAGAGAGATCGAGAGAGAGGGAGGGAGAGAGTGAGAGTGAGAGACGATTGGCGGGAGGTGTGGGATTTGGTGAAAAAATGGGTTCCGAAAATTTTAGAACCCCCGCCAGTTTACCGCCATCTATCAATACTTGGGGTATTTTCTTTAAAAAAAAATAAATGAGAAAAATATATAAAAAAAAAAAAAAACCCTTCAAACTATGAGCCGTTTGCAATATAGTCCTTCAATGTTCAAAAGGGACTAAAGTAACCTGTCAAACTACCAAATTGTATCAAAAAGTCTACTTATTTTGTTATATTTCTATAATTCCCCTATTCTTTTAAGTAAAATCAAATGTACGGTTCTTTAGATATTTAAAAAAAAAAAAAAACAGTTTATTCCCTGAAGTCAAATTTTGTACCTTTGATTTTACTTTAATATGATATGAAGAAATTTGTAATTTAGGCAAACTACAGTGACTAATTATTTATTATTTATTATTTATTCCAAAAAACATTTTCTTTTTTTGTTTGTGTTTTTATTCGTCCATTGGTTTTCTTGTATTTTTAAAAAATTGTCATATCTTTGATTTACTTTAATAAAACATGAAACAATTTGTAATTTATGCCAACTACAGTTATTAATTATTTACTATTTATTCCAAAAAAAACATTTTCTTTTTTTGTTTTTATTCACCCATTGGTTTTCTTGTATTTTTTTAAAAAATTGTTTCGTTTTTTTTTTCAATTATTTTATTATTTATTTGTTAAAATAATAGGGGTATTATAGGAATATTAAAAATAAGTGGCATTTTTATACAATTTGGTAGTTCGGGAGGCTACTTTAGTATCTTTTGAACATTGGAGGGTTATATTGCAAACGACTGGTACTTTGGGTGGCTTTTTTATATTTTTCCAAAAAAAAAAATATACTTCCAATTTTTTAATTTTTATTTATTTATTTTAAATTTTTCTCTTATAATATGTTTTTATTATTATAATATTAACTAAAAATTTCCGTTTAATAAATTTTTATGATAAAGATCATTAAGTTGATATTTATCTTATAATTAATTATAAAATAATACAAAATCCAAAGGTAATATAAGATCAATATAACTAAGGCACTAAGATAATATAAAAAGCTAACAGTTCAATTGAATGTTCGATTGAACCTTCAATTGTATCCAGTTTGATTTATCAATTGATCATACCACAGTCAATCGAACTAATTCAGTAGGATCGATCGGACATTTGATTCTATCACGATCAATCGAACTAATTCATTATGATCGATCAGATGTTTGATCGAACGATTGATCCTATCGCGATCAATCGAACTAATTCATTAGGATCGATCGGATGTTTGATCGATCATTTAATCATATCACGATCAATCGAACTAATTCATTATGATCGATTGGATGTTTGATCGAACATTTGATCCCATTACGATCGATCAGACTAATATGTAATAGTATCGATCGGAATTGATTTTATTAGATGTTTGATTGAACCTTCAATCATGTCAAGTTCTATTGATTGTATCCCGATCAATTTAAGTAATGCACTAATATAATATAAAATGCTTAGAGTTCAATTCAATGTTCGATCGAACATTTAATTTGTTTGAATTTTGTTCGATCATTTGATCTTATCACGATCGATCGAACGAATGCACTAGGTAGGACCAATCAGATGTCTGATCAAACATTGAATTTCAATTGTTTCAAGTTTGATCGATCATTTGATCATATCATGATCGAAGTTGTTGTACATTATGTAATAAAAATTAAAAACAAAAAAAGAAAAAAAAATAATATATATATATATTTGAGCCATTCTGTTATTGCGATCGATCGCAATAATCGAATATTGGCTTTGAACATTCTGTTACTGCGATCGAACGCACCTTGGGTGCGTTCGATCGCAATAACAGAATCACCATGCACACCCTTGGTCGAATGAGATCGATCGCACCGTGTGTGTTATCGAGCGCACTCGGACAGCACACCACATGACCTATTTTAGGTCACTTTCCCCCACACCCCACATATTTTCTTCCCCTATGCCGTATACCTCTCCAATCACCCACGCACCTCCGGCACATCCAAAGCACACAACCACTCGTCCACCGTTTTTCATCACCTCTACCACACAGCCACCACACGGTTCTCTTCTCCGGCAACCATACCAGGTACTTTTCACCACCTATACTTTACACCCCATTCCCCATTCCCATCAACACCCCAACCAAGATCACTTTCGCAACCTTTTTTTTTTCTCTCATATTTCTGCAATTGTGGGTGTTCATCCACTCACATTGCTTTGTTGTGGTTGGATTTTGGTGTTTTTGTAGTGGGTTTTGAGCGGTGTTGCGTTGTTTTGCAATTTTGGCTATCTCTAGTGCACACCAGGTGTTCGACAAAAGTCTCCAATCAAGCTCATCATGCCAAGAACTCGAGCTTCGTCCTCCCGAGGGTCCGATACCCGAGCCATTTCTCCCCCGTCCACTTTTGAGGAGTAGGAACTGCTATTTGAGACCACCTTCGCCATTCGCGAAGACTTTCAAAATCTTGAGGCGACTCAATGGGCGGTCACTGAGTTCAAGCGACAGGAGCTCAAGAAGCTTTTCAAGCCGGTCACTCCCACTGCTTACAAAAAATTGGTGATTGAGTTTTATGCCCACCTGTCTCATGACTGCAACAGGCTGGCTGCCTTCTCTTCCAAAGTGCAAGGCAAAGCTATTGACGTAACACGGGCCGACATTGCTGCTGCCCTTCAATGCAATGATGAGCACCCTCCAGAAGCCGCACAATTTGCTGAGCAACCGGCCAGATTCTTCGTGGCGGAAATCATTGAGGACATGTGCGAAGGGATATATGCCGATGCCCACCATAATGTCGGCAGCCGTTCCAAGCTACCTCAACGGCTTTGGTTTGTGGACTCCGTATTACACCGTAATGCTTTTCCCTTAGGGCACAAAACATAGAGGCGGGATCAATTTTTTCAAGCACTCTATGCCTTCCATAAAGGTGCTTGGTACTCCATTCCCGACATAATTTGGAACCAAATTCATAAATTTTGGAATGGGGTGCACATTGGAGGAGCGGAGTCCACACATTCATGGGGGTTGCCTCTCCCATACTTAATCTCCTACATCCTTCGGAAGAAAGGCGTCAAGGGTACTGCAGCTGATGAGCCAGTCACTACTACTCCCATATTTGGCATTCGCAAATGGAAGAAGAGCCTCTCCCACATGCCCTGGGTAGCTACAGCACTAGCAGTTGGTTCGGAAGAGAATGAGGCCGAGCCGATGGCCGAAGATGAACTTGTACTTGATTCACAGGCAGCTGAGGAGGAGGCCCCGACAATTTTTCGTGAAGCACGAAACCGCTCACTTAGTGAAGAAATAGTGGGCCTTCAGAGAGAGTTGGCTGGCCAAAGAAAGGAGGCTCAGGAAAATAAAGAATTGATGGACAAACGCCTAGGCGCCTTAGAAGAATTGATGCAATCCATTCTCAGCCGGTTGCCACCACCATCTGCAGGAGCATCATCTTCTGGACAACAGTAAGCAAGGACCACCGTCTGGCTGAAGACGTTAAACTTAGCGCTCATGGGAGGCACCCCATAGTTTACCCTTTTTATTTTGTTTAGTATGTTTTAAGTTAATCTTTTTATTTGTCTTTAGTTTTGTTTCTTTTTACTTGCTTTTGTGTTTTCTTATGGGAATGACCCTGTATTTGCACACGGCCGGTTGTTGGATTGCAAGGTATAAATATATTTTCACTTAAAACTGAGAGGAATTATTTTACGGTTTAGATTTTATTTTGTTATATTTAACAGCGTAAAATCTTTCCATAAGGTATCAATATATTCATCATATAATAGATATATACTATTAGATCTATAAAATTTAATATGAATTATGAAATGGGAATTAACTCTTCAAATTAGTCCAAAGAAAACTTTATCCTCCAAATGTAACTTCTAACCAAATGGCAAATATATACAAATTAAAATCTTTCTTTAGGAGGATGGAATTGAAATAGAAGAATTTTTCTTTTTTTTTTTTAAAAAAAAAATACATATATATATTGAAACAACTGTACATATGGAATAAGTGAAAGGAAGAGCTTTTATTTTACGGTTAAAATGTTATTTTGTTATATTTAACGGTACATATTGTGTCACTTTATTTGAAAATTTTAAATAATGCAGTGATATATACACAATTTTAGTAGATGCTGTTGGGTAGCAATAAAATATATATATATATATATATATATATATATATTTGAGCCATTCTGTTATTGCAATCGATCGCACCTTGGGTGCGATCGATCGTAGTAATCGAATACTGGCTTTGGACATTTTGTTACTGCGATCGAACGCACCTTGGGTGTGTTCGATCGCAATAACAGAATCACCACGCACACCCTTGTGTATCATCCTTGTGTATTAGTGATCTCTAATATTTATTTTATTCTATTTAATTTGTTTTGTTACTATTTTTGGTCCTCTTTACACTTGATTGAACATAGAAGAGACTGACCGATATTTGAAACTATGAGTTTTCACAATCTTAAAAGCTTTTCAAAATCATAATTGGCTATATTTTTCCATGTCAGGAATGTCACCTTCCTTTGGGCTAACACGACACTAATAACTTTTCTGACTCTTTTGAAATACTCAGGAAACAGAGTGTTCGCCTTAGTAATATCTCCAATGATAAATCACCACTTGTCATAAAAGTTTAAGCAGATAGAAAGATGTAAATTTAATTATATAATCAAATATTTTAAAATTCTCCCTCATGAGTGGAATATTTATTTAAAATGAGGTGAATGACAGAGTCAAAATTTGAACCCAGTATCATTAGCTCTAATTCCATGTTAAATCACTACTTTTCCTAAAAAAAACTAATAGAAATAGATAAATTTAATCATATAATCAAATATTTTAACATCCAACAATCTGAGATATTGCAGAAAAAGGCAGTTGAAACCATTGAAATTAAGTAAGGAAGGAAAACACAATCAAGTTTTACATATAAAATGAAAATTTATACAGTAATATACTCGAAAACTCTACTAGATACACTTGGGAGTATCGACTATCAAAACTTTTAAAAAGATGATTTTTTTTTTTTTTTTTGCAGCCCAAGGAGAAGTAGCCCAATCACATATCTAAGTATATTGGGACCAGATATGAATTCAGAAACATAAGAAGAAATTTTACATCAAAATACACAATATGGATGGACATGAATAATTTTACTAATAGATCGAGCAGGTGGAGAAAAATGCAAAACTTGGGAGTCCATTCCCACCATATATACTTGCACAGATAACATACATCCGTAACATCCTCCATACCCTTCTTGAAATGTGAAGATTAAATCAGTAATAATGTCAGGCTCCGTGCTCAAGGAAATCAGTTGAACATTGCAGCAAACATGATTTGTGTCCGGTCAACATAACCATGAAAAAAAAACTCACAAGAAGACCATAAACACTTTAAAAAATTAAAGAAAAAGACAATATTGATACTTAAGATTGTTTCGCTACCCTAATCTTTCTGAAACAATCTCAAATGATAAAACATAACCATTTCAGTTCAGTATCCATCATCCTTCATTATTTTCAATATCGCATGATTAATTACTTTATATTCACGTTAATATACTAAAAACACTCATTAGCTTTGTTTTTTCACACACAAGCTATTTTTTCTTATGTTCTCATAAACTTTTCCTCTAACCCAGTAGTTTACCATAAAGACTGCATGTTTGAGTTTTGCACCATTTATGAGAAGCAAGAGACTCTTAAACGTAACTGATGTGGTATTTTTTGTGTCCAAAAATATCAATAATAAAAATTACCACTCGCAATAGTACGAATCCTGTAGGATAGGACTATATTGAGGGTGTCGAACCTCAAGGACTGCAGGGGTTTAATTATCAAAATTAAAAGATCAAAGTTAACTTAATTAAAAGAGAGTGATTTGTTTGTGTGAATTTAAAGTGCATAAAATAAACGGAAATAAAGGAAGTAAATATATGAGAGAGAGTAGGGTATTGATTTCACCACCATCCGCACATCAATGGTTAACCATATTTACGTCTAGCAATTCTTTCTATGCATGTTATAATTTAAACAAGAAAACATATAAATTCATGTAATCAACGGAATAGCATAACCCATCTTTGGTTGGCACGGATCATCTACCTAAATTACACTAAATTAGGGTGTAGTACGATCTGTCTTTCCTAGGTATGGTCTATCTAACCCTATTGATTACATGCCAATTAAGAACCATTGTATAACCATCATTCTTATAATCACAGAAAATAAGAATGATTTGAGTTCTACAATAGTAAAATAATTTTTAAGACAAGATAAGAATTTTACTATTATTGAATTGGAATTAAAAACAATTGCATTTAATATGAAGAACAGAAATCAATTGTAGCAATCCTCAGAGTTATACAATCAACATGCATAAATTGAAAGACTAGAAACTAAATACAATCAAACCATTGTGCTTGGAAAGGGTTATATCAATACCCCACAATTGGGTTTAGTTGCTAATGATCTTCTAGGCTCCACAAACAATTTACTGAAATTTTAGCTCTAAGATGCGGTGTGTCTGTTTACAATGTTTAGAGCCCTATTTATAGGGATTTGGAAAACTTTAAAACCCTAGAAATCCTCAGAAAATCGGAAGTAAGTCTCCCAGTCCAATTGGGAGATTGAAAACCAAGCCCAAGCTAGAAAAGGATTCTTGCAGTGCATTGTACGCTCGTGTGCGCTCGATCCGAGATTATGTGCGCTTGAGCGCAGTGCACTCGAGCCTAGCTGATATGTGCGCGAGCACAGGCATGCGCTCGATCCTTGGCCGCTGACGCTCGAGCGCAGGTGCGCTCGACCCCAAGAGTGCTACGATCTATCCTAGATCGAGAATGCTCAATTTGTTGTCTTTTTAAGCCCAATTTCCAATGGTTTGTCAAATAAGACCTGAAACATAAAACAAAACAAAAAAAACAAAAAATCAAACAAATAACAATGCTAAGGAATTAACGTATGTAAATTAAGGGGCTTGAATGTGCAACATTCGGCGCTTAGCACACCCCCCAACTTACATATTGCTAGTCCCTTAGCAATACAAAACAGAAAATAAATTGAAAACAAAAAGATAAATCCAGCTTTCGTGGGATGTACGGTTGCATTTAGCGTATGCAAGAAGCCTTTTAAACCCCTAGGAATTTCCTAGAGGACGAGTGAAGTCTCGTGAGGGTTTTCCAGGAATGATACCCACAAACATTTTATAACCATGTAATCCCCAAGAATGCAATATCATGACCATCATGGTTTTAAGTCATTAACAGGCTTAATAAAACAAACACCATCTTCACAATTTTAGGAACCATAAATTATCTCCAACCATGGCAATTATGAAGCATTACAAGATTCAACTATTGTATGTGAACTCAACACATAGTCAAGAGATTTCAAAACTAATCTCAATCATGCATGGATCAATACTCAAAATTCATTGGCCTCCCCATCGGATAAAACAACCAAGGCAACAATTTCCTCTTCTTTTTTTTTTTTAGCTCACTTAGCCCCTTAAGCTTTCTGATTGACCCATTTATCAAGTGTTAGGCCAATGACTCCCAAACCAGATGGTTTTAGGGCATTAGGTGTAAAGACACCCCTAAGGACTTACTAACTCAGGTCAAAAAGGCTTCAAAGCTAAGCTACTTTTCTCTTTTTTTTTTTTTTTTTTTTGTAATCAAACCAGACTTCTCACTTTTTGACGTGAACACTCACTGCTTAATGAAGCAAGAAGTCCGGTTACTTGGTGGAAAGTTTTAAATGATTTTTTTTTTTGTTTTTTTTTGTATTGGTGCCAAGGTCATTTTCCCAATAAGTTACCCAATTTATTCCAAATATTGAAACCAGACAGTATTGATTCTAGATTTTATGCCCCACAGACTACATACTGGTGTGCATGTGAAAATCAAATTGAAACAAATAATATTTCATGCTGCCAATGAAAGTAACACAATTTTAATTCCTTAATCAAGTGATCGTGCGTTTGTCATATTAAGCCCATTAATGAATTTCAAATCACAATAGAAAAATCAATAGCATGCTCAGAATTAACATGTATGCCCACACCCCCCAATTTAAAATGCACAATGTCCTCAGTGTGTGGAAAACAACAATAAAACAGT
>NC_081542.1:21451066-21451218 GCF_901000735.1 Corylus avellana
TGCTTCAGGCAGCCGCTTCCACCTCCCGGTCTTCCCCCGCTCGGGATATCACCCCCGAGGCCCCATCCCAGTCGTTACCTCGCCGTGGGAAGCAACGGAAGCTCATCTTGGAGACATCTTTTGCCGTTGACACAGTCTTCCAAAGCCTCCAA
>NC_081542.1:21451280-21451554 GCF_901000735.1 Corylus avellana
ACTCGGCCGGGCATCCTCTCTTCCTCGGTGGCAGGCATAGACATTGAGCTGACCACCGACGACATTGCTGCTGCCTTGCAATGTTCTCGTGAGTGCCCATCCGACATTTTGGCTCGAGATGGCTTCCCACGGTACTCAGACCTGCCGCATGACCTCACATTGCAATATATTGTGGACGATATTTGCCGCGGCCGTTACACCGACGACCTGCACAACTGTACAAGCAAGGTCCTGCTGCCTTCTCGCCTGTGGTTTGTGGACTTCGTATTGCAGC
>NC_081542.1:21451661-21456545 GCF_901000735.1 Corylus avellana
CAAAGGTGAGATGGGCATAAAACTCCCGGACCAGCCCTTCATAAGCAACAGGGCTGACTGGCTGGAACAGGGTGGTGAGGCCGTGTCGTCTGCATTCTTTGACTGCCCACTTGGTTGCTTGGAGGCTTTGGAAGACGGTGTCGACGACAAATGATGTTTCCAAGATCAGCTTCTGTTGCTTTCCATGGCGTGGTAATGGCTGGGATGGGGCCTTGGGGGTAGTATCCCGAGCAGAGGAAGAGCGGGAGGTGGAAGCGTGGGTCGGAAGCATGATTGGGCTTCGTTGAGGCCTTTTATCGAGCACCTAGTGTGCACCTCAAAGTGGAGGTGGTGGAGAACCACGTGGCTTAGCTACCCAACCCCCTACAAAAAGAAGAGAAACCAACACAGAGCAGTCCGTGTACCCACGGACTGCGATTTCCACGCAAAATTTGAAAGAAATTGGGGCTCGGTGAGGATGTCGGGGAATGGGGAATGGGGAAGAAAAGATGAGCCTGGGAAGGAGAAAGAGAATGGGGAAAGGTCGGTGGTGGTGGCTGGTGGTTGTGCGGCGGCTGTAGGGGGACGGCAGTGGTGAGGTGGCGTGTGGTAGAGGTTCTGTGGTGGGTGAGGGCAGTGTGGAGCTGCTGGGCAAAGTGGGTGTGTGGGGGATGCGGCGTTTGGAGGGGGGATTGGGTAAAAGAAAGGGGAAGGGGGTGTGACCTAAAAAGGTCACGTGAGACCGCTGAACGAGTGCACTCGAGCGGCACTAGCGTGCGCTCGATCTCACTCACGCAGAGGTTGGAGTGGATGGGTGGAGGTACGCTCGAGCACTTTGGAAGGTGCGCTCGAGCGTACTCGTTCAAGTGTGTGGTAGTGTGGAGCTGCTGCGCTCGATCCCACTCAGGGTGGGCTCGAGCGCAAGCCTGTGTGCTGGGATCGAGCGCACAGTGGGTGCACTCGAGCCCAGGGTGTTAGTGCCCTAATCAGAAAAATAGATGGGATCCGTCAAATCGATGGATTCCACGTTTGTACCTGGCTCGAATTTCTGAATGCAGGGCTTTAACCTCTGACTGTTAACCTTAAACAAAGTGCCATCCTTTGGGTCCCGTAATTCGAAGGCGCCATGGGGCGACACTGAGGTGACTATGAAAGGGCCGTCCCATCTGGAGTGAAGCTTTCCAGGAAAAAGCCGGAGTTTGGAATTGAAAAGCCATACCTTCTGGTCCGGTACAAATGTCGTGGGCAAGATATGTTGGTCATAAAAAGCCTTAGTCCGCTCTTTATAAAGGCGAGCACTATCATATGCATCTCGCCGCAGCTCCTCCAACTCTGTCAACTGAAGTTTCCGGTGGGGACCGGCTGTTCTAAATTGAACTGCTTTATTGCCCACAAAGCCTTGTGTTCTAATTCCATAGGGAGGTGACATGCCTTGCCATAGACTAGCCTATAGGGAGACATTCCAATGGGGGTTTTGTAAGCTGTGCGGTAGGCCCATAATGCATCATTGAGGCGCAAGGACCAATCCTTTCGGTTTAGCCTAACCGTCTTCTCCAGAATGTGCTTCATCTCCCGGTTAGAAACTTCCACTTGGCCACTTGTTTAAGGATGGTAGGGAGTGGCTACCTTATGTGTGACAGAGTACTTGAGAAGCAAAGCCTTGAAAAACCGGTTGCAAAAGTGTCTACCTCCATCACTGATGATAGCCCGAGGAGTACCAAATTTGCTGAAAATGTTGGCTTGGAGGAACTTCACCACAACCTTGTGATCATTGGTCTTTGTGGCAATGGCTTCTACCCACTTAGAGACATAATCCACTCCTACCAAAATATACTCATATCCACAAGATGGTGGGAAGGGTCCCATGAAGTCGATACCCCAGACATAAAAAATCTCGACAATAAGGATGGGGTTCAATGGCATCATGTCCCTCCGAAATATAGCTCATAAGCGTTGACATCTCTCACAAGCTCGGCAGAATTCATAGGCATCTTTGAACAAGGTGGGCCATGTGAATCCGCATTGTAGAACCTTGACTGCTGTCTTCTTGGCACTGAAGTGTCCTCCACAAGCTAGAGAATGACAAAAGGTAAGAATGCTAGAAAATTCACTCTCAAGGACGCAACGTCGGATGATCTGATCAGCACAATACTTGAACAACTCTGGATCCTCCCAATAATAGAATCGAACTTGCTTGAAGAAGCGATCCTTATCTTGCTTAGACCAATGAGAAGAAATCTGACCTGTAGCTAGATAATTGACAATATCGGCATACCACGTCGGATTTCTCGGAGTAATTTCCAATAGTTGCTCATCTGGGAAAGAGTCATGAACAGGAACCGGCTGGGGTGTCTCAAATAAAATTCGTGACAAATGGTCAGCAACAACATTTTCAGTACCCTTCTTGTCCCGAATCTCAATATCAAATTCTTGCAGAAGTAGTATCCAGCAGATCAATCGAGAATTTGTTTCCTTCTTGGCCAGCAAATGTTGCAGAACAGCATGATCAGAAAAAATTATAACCTTTGATCCCAGAAGATATGAGGGGAATTTATCTAGAGCAAAGACCACAGCTAGCATTCTTTCTCAGTGGTTGTGTAATTGACTTTAGCATCCATTAGAGTCTTGCTAGCATAATAAATGACATGGGGAAGCTTGCCCACCCGTTGTCCCAAAACTGCACCCACAACATAGTCAGACGCATCACACATGATTTCAAAGAGCAAAGACCAGTTAGGAGGCTGCAAGATGGGAGCAAAAGATAACAGAGACCGGAACCTCTGGAATGCCTCGTGACATGCTTCATCAAAGTGAAAAGGGGCATCCTTAGCAAGCAAGTTACATAAGGGCCTTGAAATTTTACTGAAGTCTTTAATGAAGCGGCGGTAGAAGCCGGCATGCCCTAGGAAGGAACGAATCTGCTTCACTGAAGTGGGCGGTAGTATGTTTTCAATTAGCTCAACTTTAGCACGGTCCACCTCAATACCTCTTTTGGACACTATATGGCCCAAATCTATACCTTCTTGCACCATGAAGTGGCTCTTTTCCCAACTTAGAATCAGGTTAGTTTCTTTGCAACGTTGAAGCACAAGTGAAAGATTATGGAGACAGTTATCGAAAGAAGATCCAAAAATTGAAAAGTCATCCATAAATACCTCCAAAAATTTCTCCACCATGTTAGAGAAGATAGACAGCATACATCTCTGGAATGTGGCAAGTGCATCGCATAAGCCGAATGGCATGCGTCGGTAAGCAAAGGTGCCGAATGGACATGTGAATGTCATCTTCTCTTGATCTTGGGGATCAACTACAACCTAATTATACCCGAAATAGCCGTCTAAGAAGCAATAGTAGCTCTGGCCAGCAAGACGCTCCAAAATTTGATCAATGAATGGGAGCGGGAAGTGATCCTTCCGAGCATAGGAATTGAGCTTCCAGTAGTCAATGCAGACACGCCATCCCATGGTTTTGCGCTATGGAACTAACTCTCCAACAGAATTCTCCACGACGATGATGCCGGATTTCTTTGGAACTACTTGAGTGGGGCTCACCCATTTGCTATCTAAGATAGGGTAGATGATGCCTGCATCAAGTAACTTGACTACCTCTTTCATCACTACCTCTTTCATGTTGGGATTCAACCGGCGCTGTGCTTCACGGGAAGGTCGGGCATCTTCTTCCAAATGGATCCGGTGCATACAGATAGAGGGGTCGATGCCTTTCAAATCTGCCACGGTCCATCCAATGGCCTCTTTATGCTCCTTTAAAATTGCTAGTAGACTGTCCTTTTGCTCCTTTTGAAGATCGGAGGCAATGATGACCGGTAGAGTGTTGTTAGATCCGAGAAATGCATACTTGAGCTTTTCTGGCAGGGGCTTCAACTCAAGTTTTGGTGGAGACAGTAGAGAAGGAATAGGAGGAGTGCTTGATGTCACAAGTAGGGGCTCCTTTACTACTCTCCATGGGCAGAAATCTGCACTAGCGGGTGTTTCGAGCAAATCATGGACCTCTTGAATGTACTGGTCGGTGTTGAATTCTTCAAAGTCGAAGTAATTCAAGCAGGCTTCCACTGGATCCTTAGTCAGAAGACTGGGTAGTGAGTCTTCTACATATTCTTCAATGTTGTCCACAAAGAAACACTCATTTTGATCAGGAGCATGCTGAAATGCAGCAAAGATATTCAGCTGAACCTTCATATTGCCAAATGAGATCTCCATGACTCCAGTTCGACAGTTGATACAAGCATTTGCTGTGGCTAAGAAGAGACGCCCAAGAATGATAGGAACCAGCTTCTCATGATTGGGCACAGGCTCTGTATCTAGCACTATAAAGTCAACTGGGAAGAAACATTTATCCACCTGGATGATCACATCTACAATCCTTCTAGGCTTCTTAATTGACCGATCAGCTAGTTGCAGAATTACAGTGGTGGGCTTTAGCTCCCCTAGGCCGAGCTGCTGATACACTGAATACGGTAGTAAATTCACACCAGCTCCCAGAACTAAGAGTGCCTTATCAATCTCTCTTTTTTCAATGATGCATGAAATTGTAGGAGCCCCGAGGTCCTTGAACTTCGGAGGAGTGTTGTGCTTAATCAGGAAACTCACTTGCTCAGTCAGAAGAACTTTCTTGGGGATGTTGTTTCTGGTCTTCGGCTTTTGAGTACACAAGTCTTTAAGGAACTTGGCAGAGGCAGGCACTTGTGCAATGGCGTCAAGAAGGGGAGATTGGTTTTTACCTGTTTGAACATCTCCATCATTCCTTGTATTTTCTCTCCTTGTTTCCCAAAGTGGGAAGGTGCCTTGAGACGTTCTGGGAAGGGGGCCGGTGGCTCATATAGGATCTCTGGAGTGGATGTTGCTGATGATGAAGCCTCATTGCTCACTTTCTTGCTTTTATCATTCT
>NC_081542.1:21456645-21457405 GCF_901000735.1 Corylus avellana
AAATCTGTTGGCCGGGGACGATCAATCTTCCATATTTAGGTCCCTGAATAAAATAACTGCAACCCAAAAATCCACATATTTTTTTTTTTGTTTTGGTTTCACGCACGGTTTCCAAAAGGAATTTGATTAGCAATGACATTTATCATAAATCAAAGCACTTTCAAGTAATTAACTCAAATTCATGATATATTATAATCGGTGTACTTGGATTAATAAGACAATTTAAGATAGATAATGGTGGTGATGATATTATGGACACAATGAAGAAGAGATGACAAGAGTATGAGACAAACAAATACCTGTACAGAAAAGATAATCACTCAAGAATAGTCTACCATTGATCAGAACATATAAATGTAAGTGTAATTTGTTTTTTTTTTTTTTTTAATGTTAATTTATTTTAGACGTACAGTTTTTTATATTTTGATTTTTCTATATGATAATCAACACTTGAACTACAATTATATAGTCTACAAAATTAAAAATATATACAGAATCTATATATACTCATCAACCAATAAAAATAACTTAAATTAAAAGAAAAATCAAATATAAAAATTTAGAAAGACAATTTGATTACTTAAGTGTAAATTGAGAAAATAAATCCTTATGAAAGTTTGTTTGTTAACATATTTAAAAAATTTTAAGAAGTTGGATTTGTGCCTTAGTTTCTTTAAAAATTTATTTAAAAGAAGCAATCATCTACTGTTATTTATCTTCTTCTCTTTTCTTTTCTTTTTTTTTTTTTTTTTTTTTTTTT
>NC_081542.1:21457425-21533226 GCF_901000735.1 Corylus avellana
TTTTTCTTTTTTTTTTGACATCACCCCAATAAAGAAAAAAAAAAGGAAACACCTGTGTAAGCTTTACACTTGAGCGTGCAGAAAAATATTTTAATCCTACGCTACGGCTTTGGGAAACTTAAACTGCTATTTCACTGATTTGCCTTCTTCCTTTTGTTACGTAACAGGGAAAAGAAAAATAGTAAATGTATTAATAAAATAGAAACTAAAATAAACAGGATATGTAGAATTGCTTGGTTATATATAAATGTTCAAACAGCACAAGTCTAATCCTCATCAGTAGAGCCAGTACGTGGTTTCCCTTACTTGATAATGTTGTCCAACGTCAGCGACATTATTTCTGCTTTGTTCTGAAGATTCGTCAGAGCCGTCTGAAAATTTGTCAGATCCTTCTTCAGATCCTTCAGATCCCTCACTGGTAGTATATTCAATAACAAATTAATGTTAACATTGTTTCTTAATTTAGATAGAGTACTACTGACACCTTAAACGACATATATATCGCAACAATTTATGAACAAGATGATACATGCAAACACGCACACACGGATTGCAAGTTATAATATGGCAAACTAGACAACATATATAACATTCTTTTGTGCCAGCGCTTGTCTCACCAATACCTGAGATCACGAATTGAATGGCACCAGATAATGCTCAACAAGTACCAAGTAGTTTTAATACGTCTAAAAGCAAGCCTTAAAACACCCCAAATCACATAACACGAATATATGAAACACACGCACACATATCCGAAGTTTCAATATGACAAATATCTGATGATTAGAAGGAAAAACCTGATAGTGCCATTCCTTTCAATAGCAACAAAGGACGGCGGTCGGTTATTTTGTCCTGGTAGAATCAGTAAGTCTAATTAGTCAAGCACAAACGCCCAACGTCAAGAATGGTACCAAACAATGCTCAACAAGTCAATGAAATGATTGATATGTCAGCAAGTGGGGGAGCCATAATTTTAGTTTAGAGGCCGCAAAAATTAAGAAGATAAAACAGTTGAAAAAAATTGATTGTTGAAACCATTAAATCATATAAGAAACAAAACGATTAAATAATTAAAAATTATTTAACTACCATTGAGAACATATAAATGTAACTGTACGTAATTTGTTTTTTTATGTTAATATATTTTAGACGTACAGTTTTTAATATTTTGATTTTTCTATATGATAATCAACACTTGATCAACTACAATTATATAGTTTACAAAATTAAAAATATATACAGAATGTATATATACTCATCAACCAATTAATATAACTTAAATTAAAAGAAAATTCCAAATATAAACATTTAGAAAGACAATTTGATTACTTAAGTGTAAATTGAGAAAATAAATCCATGTAAAAATTTCAAGAAGTTGGATTTGTACGTGCCTTAATTTCTTTAAAAATTTATTTAAAAGAAGCAATCATCTGTTATTTACCCCCTTTTTTTTTCTTTCTTTTTTACATGTATGCACAAGAAGAGTTTTTTTTTTTTTTTTTTGACATCATCCCAATAAATAAATTAAAAAAAAAAACACCTGTGTGTAAGCATTTCACTTTAGCGTGCAGAAAAATATTTTAATCCTACGTACGCTATGGTTTTGGGAAACTTAAACTGCTATTTCACTGATTTGCCTTTTTAATTAGTCTTCTACTACTATTTGACAATTATTTGGTGGGGTAGCTTTTCATTTCTAGGGTGGGAAGAGGACAACGAGCCATTATAACCTTACAATGTTAAGTTAAATAATATTTTTGATGCTACCGGCGGTTTTTTTGCAGCCATTATAACCTTGCTCCTTACTGGCTCTACCCCTTATGTCAACTAATGATGAACGGATTAACTTGTACGTGCAGCAACCTAACTTGTATAGTTGTATGTTTAACTGTGTGTTTTCGGGGATGGGGAATGTTGTATGCTTAAGTTGTTTAAATTTTACGTGGCTACTTCTTTTAAGAGTCTTTTTTGCCTTACAATTTTATAGGCTAAAAAGTGTATTTTTAAACAAATCGTGAAAGTCTCTCCTCTAAGATTGTGTTTTTAAAAAAATAGTAATTTGAAAACATGAAAAAATATAGGTTGTCAAATTATAAGAAATGGATGAGTTATTAAAAACAGACGATTTGAAAGGTCAAACTGTAATTTTAATAAATGTTTAGGTAAACAAATAAACATATATAGCTGCTGTTTATAAAAAGGGAAGATTGCAAAGTACGATTGGAGGGAACTGCAGTGTTCACAATATAAATCTATGTATGGTAATATAACAATATTACCCTGACAAAAGTATTTGAGAAGGAAAGGGAAAAATATATTAAGTCCCATATATACTTCTCTTCTATATTCTTCTTAAATGAAAAGATAATATTAGGGACAAACAAATAGATAATTAAAACTCGAGCTCAATTTAATTAACAATAATACTATTTAGTAGACTCTTATACGACTATCATATAACTAAGATAACGTGACAATGAAAATTAGCTAGTGATTTTTATTTTTTTTTTCTTTTACAAGTGCTGATCCAAAGGTTAATTTGCATTGACACATCAAATTGTATGACACTTGGGTATTAGAGTCCTCCAAATAACGTTACTTATCTAATTAAATACTCTATAAATAGTGTAATTATATAAAAATTAAAGATATAAAAAGGCAACATAAAATCGAAAATATGAAACCCCCTTTCCATCACAGCCGATGCTATATAGCTAAAGTACACAAGACTTCACTGAACCTTTGCTTCACATCACTAACAAAAGAAGATGACATATTTAGGAACTAGGTTCTAGATATATATATAGAAAAGGTATTTTTGTTTTGACTATTTTCTGGTTCTTTTTATACTCTTTGGCCGATAAAGAAAAATGAAATATTGAAATTTCTAAGGATTTTCACCATGTGAAACGCCTCACCTGCATGCAACAGAAACTATTCTCTATCAAACGACATATATAATCCTCGGACAAATTTCAACATGCCATTTTACACCCAAAAAATCTGTTTGGGACGTTCTTCCATATATTATGAATTAGCTCCCTGAATAAAATAACTGCAACCCAAAAATCCACATCCTTTTTTGTTTGACGGTTTCCAAAAGGAATTTGATTAGCTTTGATAATGTAAAGAGTACTATTAGACGAAGAAATACATACCTGTATAGAGAAGATAATCACTCAAGAAATCAACCAAACCTGAAGGTAGTGAAGGAGTGCAAGTGCAGCTTTCTCTCTGCCCTTGAGGATATTTATAACAAAAACCTAGCTAAGAGAGCGTCATTAATTATTAAAAAGTCAACACAATGAGCTGGCTTTTCATTTATTTTTTTCTTAAGATGTTGTCACCCCACTGATTTAATTATTCAAAGAGATATGATACGGTTTCTTATGGTGTTCTCATCACCCTATGTGAATATTATTTTCTAAAAAAATGAAGAAAAAAAACATGAAAAAAAAAAACCCTTACTCTACTTGAGGGTCCCTCATATGTTTTTTGGAAAACAATATTCATATAAGATGAGCAGAACATCAGGAAGAACTATAGCATTTCACATGGATGGACATGTGTTATGTCGTAGATGGATAAAGGGATTTAAAACGAGAAATTATGGATAAAAATATTTTATACATGCCTTAAAAATATATATAGATAATAAAAAATAAAAAGACGGTATTTTGCACTTAACTAAAAATGTTTATAGGTTGGCCAAATTTCACAAACACAACCAAGTATTTAAAAATATTAAAAATATTTTACATCGAAATAAATAAACCTTAAAATCAAATTGAGACAATGCATACAAAAATATTAAATATAGTTTCTTAAATTTTTAATTGTCAAAGGGCTGTAATTGACTTCAACAGAGCTAAGTATTAAATGTTCAAGCTCGGTTCCTTTAATTTATTTTTGAACACGAGCTGAATTTGAACTTATACCGAACTAGATAATCTGCTCAAGCTCTATTCATTTATTTTCAAACTAGCTCAGAGTAAATATGTAAGTGAATGAAATGGGTACTCATGATGAATATGTCTAATGAGCTTGCATGACTTATTTAATTGAGGTTTATATGGCTTGTGCAAAATGAAATGAAATCAATAGCAGCAAACTCCGACAACGTTAATACCAGCCAAAAAAACATTATCTTAAAGGTGCTAGGTGGACACCGTTCAGGACATGTTAGAGGACTGGGTTGTGGTGTCATACCTACCCGGTCAAAGTCCTCATCAACACACAACCACGATGAATGCTTGGTTAAACAGCTAGAAACTGAAAGGAAACTAGCTGAATCACTAGAGAAATGTGAAAAGTGGGAGGAATCACAAGCTGCTATGCAGGAAGCACAAGCTACTTTGCATGCAAAAGTATCTCAAGCTGCTCTGCAGGCACAAATGGATAGGCTACTGAAACATCTAGGAGGAGGGTAAGAGAATCTTGCCTATCACTTTTTTTATTTTTTTATTTTTTTTAATTTTTTTATTTCACACACACATCATGTAATTGTTAGAAAGATCATTGATTATGATATGAATTCTATTATTCCTAGGCTTGGAGGAAGCTCTTATGGATCTCAAGCAAGCGAAAGCAACGTCTGAGGGAGCTTTTGTTGTATTTTGTTTAAGACTTTGTTTTAATATTATTAAGATTAGACTCAACTTTGGTTTGTATTAGAGGGTAAGAAATTCAAATAGTTTGAATGTTTAAGAACTTGGAGGGAGCTTTTGTTGTACATTATTGAAAAAGTTGTTTTAATATTATAAGGATTATAACAAATTTGGCTTGTGTTAGAAGGTAAGAACTTCAACCAGTTTTTTGTTTAAGAACTTTGAGTTAGTGAACCTCTCTTGACATGTTTATCAAGTTGAGTAAACAATGCAAGAGAGTAATATTATATAACAATATTTTATTTTTAAGTGTATACAGGATGGCACGAGTGGAAGATGTGCAAAGGATTGTGGCACTAAAGGACTCAAATAACAATGGGTAAGTTATTTCAATCCCATTGTCATTCACTTGTTGGTGGAAGTTAATTCCATTTAATACTAGAATAGTTCTATTTCATTTTTTTGTGTGTTTTCTAAACCCTATTCTAGCAATAACAAAATTGTCTCTCTTGGGTGCCTGTTCTAAAATATATATTTTTATATGTATGACACAATCCTTTTCTTTCCAACAAAATCATTGATGCTCCTCTAGTTTATGATATCTTTGCTGATCAATCCAATTTTGGCTTGGTTGATGCCCCTCAATCATATTATCAGGTTCTTTATATGTGCATCTCTTTTCTATATGATGTAGTGGTTTGAGCTGCTCTGAGAGATACTTATGGTTGAGTTCTCCCAAATGATGTTTACTGCCTAGGAAACAGCACCATCAACCCTGTGGCCAAGTGTTCCTAGCTGTCCCTATGGTGGAAATTATCAACATCCTTCTAGTTATCCATATAGAGGAGCATATGGTGCTACCTAATATATTATTTCCATCCCAAACATTGGGTACTTTGATTTAAAGGGTTCATCTAGTACTATTAATTTTATAATGTTGCTTGCTACACAGACTTTCTTAGTAACTCTATGGAATTTATTCATGTAGTACTATTGACTTAAAATATGTTTAGTTTGTACTGTATTTATCTGCCCTAGTGTTATGTGAATCACACCCTCAGAACCAGAAGTTGCTCACTTATAAATCTTATGAATCAAACTTTATTTCTCTATCATCTGTCTATTATAATCTCTAAACATTGTTCTAGATTTCATTTGAGAAGTTTCTGGTTTTCTACATGTTGATGCTATTTAATCATCAAACTATCGCCATAACTTCACATAGATTTCATATTAAAATTTTACTTGCACTGAATATTAATAATCCTGTTGGAGATGTGCTTTATGTCCTTTTTTCTCTTCCTGTCTTCTAGCCAAATTTTACTGCACCTTCTGTAACCACTCAACCTGTCGAAAGGCCCTTTATTCTTACAACTCCTGCCCTGTCTATATATGTTTGCATTATCATAAGCAAACCATTGTGGGCATAATCATTAGTTTGGTTGTTAGTATACATTAAGAGTATAACGCACTGTGGCGGTATAAAACATATTTGGCTTGGTGCCAGGGGAGGATATATATACCATTTGCCAACAGCCCAACAACGTCGTACGTTAGAGTTATTGAAAAGAGTAAAGGTTGTTTTTTATTCTGGGATACTCACTCAAGAGGAATGACTTAATCATTTATTTTTTCGCATGTCTCTTTTTTGAGTATTTATGATATTTTCTTTGTGATAATTAAATACATTTTAGTGTTGGTCCATAAGAGTTGAGAGAAAACGTGTGTTGGATTAGATGATTAAGAATTTCAAATGAAAGTAAGAGTGTGATTCATTTAAAAAAAAAAAAAGTAACAATCATTCATGAAAAGTGCCCAATGATCCCGAATAATTCGTAGAAGAAGATGATAGATGTTTTTCCAACAATCACAACCAATTCAAATTTAACAAACCACACACAATTTCACCAAATCAGGCAAAGTATAAAATAAAATAAACACAAGAATTTTGGTAATGAAGTCAACTGATCACTTGTATGTTACAACTTCCATCAATTTATTGTATCAATTAGCTTCCTCTACAACCTGAAACTTGTGTGGCTAAATATTTAATTTTATGTGAGTTAATGAGGGTCGATCGAAGGCCTATATAGGGATACAAAAACATTCTCCAAGAACACAAAACAATGGCTGGTGTTTGAAAATTGTGCATAATAATGTTTATATATATAGGCCTTCAAAAAGCTGTGATTTAAGTTGCCGCAGCATTTCCATGGAAACTTATAGCAGTTCAAGGTATACCCTTATACTCTTATTCAATTGTTTTTTTGCTTTTTAACTCCCACAATTTAATAATTTATAGTATGCAATCAACCAATATTTTTTTGAATTAATTTATTCATGTATGTCTTGTCCTATAATGGGTTCATTGTATCAACTATAAGGAATATTAATATGGGTATTTATGATATATTCTAGCTTTTTTGGCCAACTTAATCTTTTTTCTATGTAGTTGAGTCATGACATCCAACCTTAATTTGGGTGTATATATATAATAATTTAATAACTCAAGAACAAATATAAAAAACGATACATAAAAAAGATTATGTTTCTAAAATTAATGATAACAATTAATTTAGCTAGACTTTATATTCTCTATTTTCCTTATTATATTATTTTTAAAATATTAATTCTACTTTTAAATATTTTAAACTAATTGAAATTACCTAACTTGATGTCATAAAAGTGCTTAAGCACACACACTATAAGAACTATGAAGGATGTACAAAATAAAAATACGTAGGGAATTCCGTCAATTAATCTAGTCTTATAAATATGCCTTTTCATTTTTTTTTAAAGATTACTGTTTAAGGATCCATGGTTATTTTATGTACATCTTATTATTGAGTTAATTATAATGGCATTTTAATGGTTAAAACAGTGATGATTATATGACTTTATATTGATAATTAGATTTGTTTTTGACACGTACATTATATTCAAATAAAAATGATTGAAAATAACATAATTCTAAATGAGAGGGCACCTACACTTGGATTTTTTTTTTTTTTTTTTTTTAAAGATATGGAACTTTTGATGAAATTTCATAAGCATAAAACTCTTACATCACAAAGCATACCACTCGGAAAAATCATAGCAAAAAACTATAAAGGTTACAAAGTTATCATCAAAAGTTTGGATTTTTGTGTGATGTGACATAGAGGTGTACATTAATAAAGACTAATATCTCTCAAAAAATCCTAGTTAATTATAAGGTCAAAAGTTTGGATTTTTATTAATTTATTCAGACCATTGGATATTTTATGTTTCGTTTTTTGTATTTATTCTTGAGTTATTAAATTATTATATCAACCATCTTTAAGTGTTTGGGAGTGACCTAGCCTCCCCAATAGCAATTTTGGGGGAGAACAGATGTGAGTGGCTGAGCTATTCCTAAAAACTGCTTGAGGGGTGACTCGGCCACCCCCGAAAACTACTTGAGGAGCCACACCCGAAAATCGCTCGGAGGTGGCCAATCCACCCCCCAGCCACCCTCATCTAGTCAGAATGGGGCTGACGAGCCACCTCCAAATGGCCCACGGGATGGCTATAGCCACCCTTTTCTTTTCTAATTTCATTTTTTTTGGTTTTTTTTTTTTTTTTTTTTTTTTCAGAAATATAGGGGCAGTTACATCTTTAAAATAATTATCGTAAGAGAAAACCATGGTTGAAGAATATTGCCAATTTTTAAATATTAGATACAAGATTGAAAAAGATGTAAAACATTAGGGGATTTTTTTATTTTATTTTTTCTAAATTTAAGGTTTCATTTTTGTTTTTTTGTAATAAAATAATTTCTTATTTTTGTATACAAATTTTATAGAACTCAGAAGTTAGCCTTAAAAAAAATCATAAAATTATTATATAGTATAACTTTTTTTTGCCTTTTATATACACTTGATTAAAATTGAAGTTAAACCAGGTAAAGAGCATGTCTAGTAATAATGGTCATTTTAACTACTTAAAATACAATTTTTTGTATTTAAGATACTAATTTGTTACTCTCTAATAGAAACATCTATTCAACTCTCTACTTTCTTTAAATAATATTTTCATTATTTGTTATCGTTACTTTAAGGGAGAGGAGAGAGAAATGAGAGAAAAAAAATAATAAAAAATCTTACAAAGTGATACAGAACTTTTATATAAAAGCTTATTGTAACAAATTTTAGCAAAATTGTTATTTTAAAGTGTCTTCTAAAAAAAATAATCAATAATAATTATATTTAATTATAAAGAGCCGTTTAGAGCATCACAAAAGATCTAATCAATAATAGTCAAAAGTAGATAATTAAGAATAATTTTCGAGTCATCAAACATAAAGAATAATTGTCACTATGGTAAATGTAGCGAAAGGGGATTGCGATTGATACAGTACTAGTAGCGAAAATAAAAAAGCCAAATAATCAAGGATTTAGTAGTGAATAGAGATGTGATTTGACGAAATTTGCTGTAGATTTGAAATTGATTGAGACAGTGACTTTTCATAGATATTATCTTATAATAACTCAAAAAATTATTATGTATGTCATAAATAATATTTGAGTTGTGAAATTTCTAAATTACATCTTTGGCGGGAGCTAAAAAAAAAAAAAAAAAAAAATTCGAGTTCATTTTTTAAATCAGTGAGACCTAGGTGTGGACTTAAAAGATGTGGCGTACTAACTACCCAAAAGAAAAAGAAAAAATAATTTACGTACTACCTACCCAAAAAAAAAATTTACCTACTGCAAGTTGTCTCGTGTGTAAAAGTCAAAAGTTGTCTTTCTCCTGTTAACGATATTGTCCATTTGTCCTATTCCCCAAAGGAATGTATAATTTAAAAAAAATGGTAGGAGTGCTAATTTTTTTAAAAAAAACTTTATTTTAGGCTTTTGAATTATTACGTGATTTGATATATTTTTTTGAACTTTGAAACCTCTCACTTACGACTCTTGAACTTTCTATTGCAGTCAATTTACCCTTTTGTCAATTTTTGTCGTTAAAATCTCAAAAAGACAAAATTACCCTTTAATGTTTTTTATTAAAAAAACTTTAAAAAAATGAAAAAAAAAAAATGAAAAATGTCACAAGGTGGCCCAACCGTGGGTCACCTTGTGAATTTTTAATTTTATTTTATAATGTACACTTTTTATTTTTTATTTGAAATTAAAGGTAAATTCGAAATTTTATAAAAAAGTTAGGGGTATAAACGTCATTATATTACTTTTAACGTTTAAAATCTGACGAATGGGTTCAAATTGACTGCAATTGAAAGTTCAGAGATCCAAATTAAGAGGTTTCAAAGTTCGAGGGGGTATGTCAAATCGTATGGTAGTTCAGGGATCTAAAGTGAAGTTTCTCAATTTTTTTTTTTTTTTTTTTGGAGAGACTTATTAAATTGATGTATAATGTTTTTTTTTTTTTTTTTTTTGAAAACTTCACTTTAGACTCTTGAAATGCCATGCATTTTGAGAAAATCCTCCCAAATTTCAAAAATTCTCAATTTCACCTTTTGAACTTTCAATTTGATGCAATGTATCACATCGGTCAGCTTTTAAACGTTAAAAGTAATAAAATGACCATTATAGTCCTGACTTTTTTAGAAAATTCTAAATTTACCCTTATTTTCAAATTAAAAATTAAAAAAATTAAAGTTATTATAAAAAATAAAATAAAAATCACAAGGTGACCCATGGTGACCTTTTTTTTCACTTCATTTTTTTCATTTTTTTTTTTAAATGTAAATCGATTAATTAAACTTTTTAGGGGGTATTCGCTAGGGTTTAACAACAAAAATTGACGGATGAAGGTAAATTGTATCAAATTAAAATTTTGAGGGGTAAAATTTAGAGTTTTTTTAATTTGAAATTTTTCTCAAAACGCGTTGTAGTTCAGTGGTTCTTTGTGAAGTTTTTTAAAAAAGAAAAAAAAAAAACAAAAATATTTCCTGCACAGACTGTCTGTGCGACTGCATATAGACAACAAAAGAAGGAGATCTAAACCATTAAATAATTAAATCTATTTTTTTTCAATTTAAATTTTTGAGATAAATGATAATTTAGTATGGTATTAAAATAGAGGTCAAAAGTTGGTCCCTTAACTCTGTGAATTTACTTTATTTTAAATAAATATTTTTCGTGTTAGTGCTCGAGCTCATACTTAAGGAAGAGTATTAAAATGTTGATTAAATGATTAAATTCTTTTCTTCTTATCGGCATAAGCTTTTGAGACAAGTAGTCATTTAATAACTACTCACCCACATTAAGTTCATCTATAGGGACAGGTTTACGAGCTCAAACTTTTCAAACAAGTCGACTCACTCGCATTAAGTGCATCTATAAAATCCTCATATGGGACAAACTCATTTAATGATACATGGGAAATGCTAGGTGCTCTTCTAGTGTCCTCCTAATTGTGATATTGCTTTTAAAATCACCGTTGAATTTGAGATTATCATTATTGATTTTTAATATATTTGTGATTTTAAAAGTCATATCATAATTGCAAAGACACAAGGAGAACACTAGAAGAATACCTAACATTTTCCATCAGTATAATATGATTTAAAGCATGTGAATACTTCTTGATCGTTATCTTGTCGACTACTAGAAGCCCTTTGAGGTCTACTCAGTTTTCGTAAACTGATCAGATGAGATTTGAGTACCCAGTTGCAATTTACCAGATTAAATTGCAACTGGGACACATATGGGTACTCAAATTGCAACGGGGTACTCAATCTCAGCCTATCATTTTACAAAAAATGAGTAAACCTCAAAGGGCTTCTAGCAGCCAATATATATATATATATATATATATATATATATATATATATCTCGTTAGATGAGCCTTTCCCATATATATGAGGATTTTATAGATAAATAGCCCACTTGTTTTAAATGTTTAAGCTCATGAACGTGGTTTCCTATAGATGAACCTAATATGGATGAGTGTTTATTAAATGACTATTTGTCCCAAAATGTTATAATAATAAGAAGAAATAAATTTAATTATTTAATGAACATTTTAATATTATTCCTCACATATGGGCTTGAACCGATGAACACTAGGAGTGAAAAGGCGGGCGGCTAACCACCTTAACCGTTAACCGCTAATCTTCCTGAAAAACGCTTAACCGACTTCAAAAACTTGTTTATCACAATTTATGCGGAATTAATACTATGAAGCAATAAACAATTCAATCACCCAAAAAATATAAAGCAATAAAGAGGCAGACACAGATATTTTGGTTACGAAGAGGAAATCTTTTAGAAACCGATCTAAAAGTAAAACCTCTCCGGGGCAGCCAAACCCAGGAAATTACTATCAAAAGATTATCTAGAGATTACAGACACTAGGAACACTTACAACCCTTTGCAAGACCTTGGTTCTGTAAGATCGACAAGCCTACAACTCGTCTCCTTGCTCACAATCTTCTTCAACGTGATTCTCCTTTACCGGACTCTTCCGATAGACTTCTCAACCGTAAATTTATCAAATGAATAACTAAAACTCTAAGAGATTCAATTAACGCTTACCACATATGATCTCTCTTAGCACAGCCTCCGACGAACTCTTTGGGGGCGAAAATTCGTGTCTCTCTCTTCTATAATGATGTATATATACCCCCGACAAAATCCTAGACCTAACTCACTTAAAATCACGTTTTTGGGCCTAAAACTTACGGGATGTCCGGACATGTTAATGGGCTGTCCGGACATGGCTTTGCGGAGCAAAATTTGAGTTTCTAGAAATGAGGTCCGGACCCGGGGAAGGCATGTCCGGACATGGGTGAAACAGCATTCTGGAAATGTTGTCCAGTCTTGATCAACAGCTTCGTTCGATAGGCGTTTGTGATCCTATTGAGCTGAAATTTTGCAGGGACGTTCATAACACATGAATCTACATTATGAACGGTGGATATTGGATTCTGAGCATTCTATATTAGTGTTTGAGCCCGTGAACAGTAGCCTCTGCATTTTGGAACTGAATTAAGCCAACACAAGAACTAACAAACTCCCCATTTGGCAATTCAGTGACAAAACCAAAATGCCGAGCCAATCCCATCGTCTCCCCATATTTACTCCCCATTTTTGTCACAGAATGACAAAAGGTTTTCATATTTCCTGAAACACTTCACAAAATATATCAAGGCATATGTGGAACAGGAATAAAACTCATGATCACAAAAAAATGACGTAGAATGCAAGATCATGAACACACATCACCAAAAACTCCCCCTCAACATATGACTCAATAATCAACAAGAAGCTAAAAAATCAAAACATGTTTCTCCCCCTCAAAAGTCAAATGAACACACATGATACACACATCAATCACTCATGTATTGCACAATGAATATCCCAAACATGCTCCAAATATGCAAAATATACATGAGACTAGAAATGGCAAGAAACTCATATTGCTTAACCCAAGCAAAGAAAAATGTTTCATTCAACTCATGCTTGTGTAATGTGTGTGTAAGCTATCCAAAGCGAAAAATTTTCAACTTACAAAATGAGGAGAAAGTTTCACCACCATGAGGTTTTGACAAGTATATCAAATCAAAAGTCAAACCTTATCATACTAGGGCCTAGCCACTCTCATCCTATACATTTCTCTTTGTAAAACATTTTGCACAAGTTTGACACAGTGAAATAAATTCCTTTGGAATATGATCTTTTGATTTTATTTGATTCACTATTTTATTTATTTTTCTCTTTGAGAAAGTGTCCTTAAACTATTGGTGCTTATCACAAAAGAGAAAGCATAAATTTTTAAGCCCTAGGTTCAACTAGCATATGGTCAATTTGAAGAATATGACTAGTCAAAAACCTCATATGGTTACCTAACAGACCTCACAAATAAAGTGAAACAAAACCTCAATTTAAGCTTAAATGTGCACAAGGGATAAAGCATAGGCAAAATGTACCACATAAGCTCAGGCTTTAGGTAACCACAAAAACAAGTCCATTGACACAAATTTTCATCTCATGCATATTAAGAACATTCCAAGACGTAAGGAATTAAATCCATAAAAAGCAACATGAGAAATTAATGGACTATCTAGGTGCATAAGACAAAAGAAAGAAAAGAAAACAATCAAAGTAACATATTTTTGTCTTTTTGAAAATTTTCACAAAAGAAATGCACACAAACGAAAACAAATGCAAAACAAACAAAAATGCAATGCAAAACAAAACAACATGCTTGAATTGAGATTACAACAGGCAAGACATGAATGTCCTTTAGCATTAAACTTTCATCACATCTTATAGGTCCCACTACAAAATAATGATTTGGTTTAATAACTACTTCTAGGTCTTCACAAGACATTACACATTCATGAACATTTGATTAGCAAGTAGACAAAAATCTTGGTGGTCCGCACACAACATCTCATCTATAAGCCTTTCAAAGATCATGATATATGAATTTCTTGAAAAGTCCTTTATGAATATGCCTCAAAACAAGAATCTCAAAACAACCATGTATACACTCTTCACACAAAAAGTGTAACAACAACAAAAAAAATTGCAATGCAAAAAAAAAAAACAACATGCTCTAGGATATTAAAAAATAAGCAAAACAATTAATCCTAGGCATGTTATTGACTCACCTAACTTTAGGTGAGATCACTACCACTCCCACTCAATGGGTGAATAGTATCATCCTTCCTTACCCACACTTGAGAAATCTTAGGTCTAGACTTATGACTTTGCTCAAACTTATCTAGCCTAGATAGCACTTCTCTCATCATTATGACCAAACCCTCACTTTCTTTCCTAGAATAGGAATTTTCACTTTTATGCTTATGGGATTTCAAATCAAAACACTTTGGTCGAATATGACCAACCTTTCCACAATGATGACAAGTGGGCACAAACCTTTTAGAAGGTAATTTTCTATGAGGATGCATGACTCTAAGCTTAGGGTAAGATGCATGATGCTTAACATAAATTTTCTTACCTTTCTTACCATGGAGAGTCGGAGCAGCTGCATGATTTTCTTTCTTTGGAGCAGCTTTGAATTTCCAACAGTTTGGTCTAATGTGACCAACAATCCCACAATGATGGCATGTAGGAACAAACTTACCTTGAGTTTGTTTAACTGAAGGAGTCTTAGAAAAATTAACCTTGGTTTCTTTAACATTCACAGGCTCAGCATTCAAGGACTCATTAGAAGCATGTGAAGTAGATGCACCAGCATTATCAACAACCATACTAGGCTTGTTAGGAACAAATTCTTCAGTACAAAGAAAACTTTTCAAATTATCACTAGAGAAATTTCGTGAGAGTTCCTTAGAAACATTCAATTCATTCTCAAGTGATAAAGACTTTTCAACAAGCACATAAATCTCAGATTTCAAAGAATTAATCAAGATATGTGATTTAGACAAATTATTCGCCAAAGATTCTTTATCAGATTTCAAAGAGTCAATTAGGACTTGTGATTCAGAAAATTCATTAGCCAATGACTCTTTATCATGCATAGCAACTTTAAGTTTACTGGAAACCTTGTTATAGGCTTTGAACACTACTTTAAAATCATTATACAACTCTTGAACATCAATCTCATCATCAGAATTAATGAAACTAAACTGAGAGGTATTCATGGCAAAAGGAAGTCAATGATCTACACTCAGGAGTTTAATCCTTCACGAAGTAAACCCGCTCTGATACCAATTGAAAAACGCTTAACCGACTCCAAGAACTTGTTTATCACAATTTATGTGGAATTAATACTATGAAGCAATAAACAATTCAATCACCTAAAAAATATAAAGCAATAAAGAGGCAAACACAGATATTTTGGTTACAAAGAGGAAACCTTTTAGAAACCGATCTAAAAGTAAAACCTCTTCGAGGCAGCCAAACCCAGGAAATCACTATCAAAAGATTATCCAGAGATTACAGACACTAGGAACACTTACAACCCTTTGCAAGACCTTGGCTCTGTAAGATCGACAAGCCTACAACTCGTCTCCTTGCTCACAATTTTCTTCAACGTGATTCTCCTTTACTGGATTCTTCCGATTGACTTCTCAACCGTAGATTTATCAAAGGAATAACTAAAACTCTAAGAGATTCAATTAACGCTCACCACATATGATCTCTCTTAGCACAGCCTCCGACGAACTCTCTGGGGGCGAAAATTCGTGTCTCTCTCTTCTATAATGATGTATATATACCCCCGACAAAACCCTAGACCTAACCCACTTAAAATCACGTTTTTGAGCCTAAAACTTATGGGGTGTCCGGACATGTTAATGGGCTGTCCGGACACGGCTTTGCAGAGCAAAATTTGAGTTTCTGGAAATGAGGTCCGGACCCGGGGAAGGTATGTCCGGACATGGGTGAAACAGCATTCTGAAAATGCTGTCCAGTCTTGATCAACAGCTCCGTTCGATAGGCGTTTGTGGTCCGATTGAGCTGAAATTTTGCAGGGATGTTCATAACACATGAATCTACATGATGAACGGTAGAAATTGGATTCTGAGCATTCTATATCAGTGTTTGAGCCTGTGAACAGTAGCCTCTGCATTTTGGAACTGAATTAAGCCAACACAAGAACTAACACTTCCTAACCGGTAGTGCTTATTGACTCTTTTAAAACCGCTAACCGTTAACCGCCTTTATTATATAATAATAATAATAATAATAGTAGTAGTAATATTTATACTTATAACATGATCAATTGATCATTAAATCATATAATTATATAATAACAAATTATACTTATATAATATGATATAAGTCATAAGTATACAAATCCGTTCAATACAATAATTAACAAATTATCCTTATATTTGACATAAGTCAAATATTTTAATACATAAAATATTTAATTAAAATAGACTAAATTGACAGAGTAAAGGTATTAGCTCCTAACCTCTATTATAATACTATATTAAATTATCACTTGTCTAAAAAACCTCAATTAAAAAAAAAAAATTTAATTATTTAGTTCCTTTAGATCTCCTTCTTTATTGTTCATATATAGTCACGCAGACATGTGATAGATTTCTGTTCCTGGCGATCCATTTCACATATTTTAGATGCTAGTGCATGTGGAGTTTACGTAGAAAAGTTTTTTTTTCTTTTTTTTTTCTTTTTTTTACATGTTGGAAAATAATGGAGAAAAAAAGATTCGAACTAATGACCTTTATTTTATAAGGTATGATCCTCAACTAGTTGAGTCCTTCCTTAAAGACATCTACGTAAAGAAATAAATACATCGCTAAATACATTAAACGCGGGAGAAAAAGAAATGATAAAAGAAAGATGCGAGGTACAGCTACCTACCAAAACAGAAGTTAAACTTTTCCTTCAAAAAAAGTGTGGCAAATCTCTTCCATCCTCATTTTTTCTTAAAAGGGTCGATCTTAAAATATTTTAACTTTATAATTATTGTTTAAGGTTAATAAATTTTTTGGTACCTGAGTTTTAAGGTTTTTTAATTTTTTCCCCTAAGTTTTAAAACATAACAAAACTAGTACCTCAGATTTTGGAAAAGACCGAATCACCACCTCCAGTTTGAAATATTCTATGAGGATGGCCGAACTACCCCCAGCCACCCCCTGTTTGACCTTCAGCCACCACCAAAGACCAAAAAGGCGGTGGCCGAAACCACCCCCATGGCCCTTAGGGGTGGCTCAACCACCCTTAAGATCAAACTGGGGAGCCACCCCCATAGAATTTTTTAAACTGGAGGTGGTGATTCGGTATTTTCTAAAATCTGAGGTACTAATTTTGTCATGTTTTAAAAATTAGGGGGAAACATTAAAAAACCTTAAAACCCAAGTACCAAAAAAGTTATTAACCCTATTTTTTTATATCATATTAATAACTTTTTATTATTATTCAAATTAATAAATTTACTAAAAAATAAAATTTCTTCACATTTGTATACGAAAAATTTAAGGGTCCATTTGACAAACCATTTTGTCCTTTTTTTATTATTATTGTTAATGTCTATTTTTCCTAAAAAAAATTAACATTAAAATATTCTAATTTTTTTGTTCATTTTTTATGTCACATTATTTACTCTTTATTACTATTTTTTTAAAAAAACTACAAAACAAATTTTTTTTATTTTTTAATATAAAAAATTTAAAACTTTATACCATATCAATCCACGTGGCAAAATAATTTGCCTAAAAAAAAAAACCCGTAAAAGAGTTGGTATTCATTTGGTAAAAAAAGATTGATGGATAATATCTTTAACAGGAGATGACAAAACTTCTTACTTATGTACACGACACAATTTGTAGTACGTCACTTTTTTTTTTTTTTGGTTTGGGTAGTTAGTACATCACATATTTTTTATTTGCGCAGTTAGTACGTCACATCTTTTTGTTTTTGTTTTCTTTTGGGTAGTTAGAAGTAAATTCTAACCACTCCCCTTCATCTCCAACTAATTAATCATACAATCCTAAAACTTTGTTTGTACCGAAAATTCAACAAAAAGGGACTTTGGAGTATTGGTGGTACGGTTTTTTTAAAAAAAATTAATTTTTTCATTTTATATATTTATATATTTTTTTTATTAAAAATGACAGTTGTCATCATTTTATTGGTGAGAACGTGGCACATTAATAGAATCCGTAAAGTGTTTTGACGGAATTTGATTACAGAGATTAAATTATTCTTTTGGCCAACCGCAATGACCTCTAAATTATTTTTTATACCCATTGGGCGATTTGTAATTTAAATCAATCACAATGATTGTCCCCAAGAGGTAGTTCAATCGGCTGTATACCACGCCTAACGAAGCGGAGGTCACTAGTTCGAATCTCCCCTCCCTCTTCCCTTGTATGAACATGTCAAAAAAACCACAATGATTGATTTTGTATTTATCCCTTAAAAAATCAACTTGAAAATTGTACTTAATTGTCTATTATTGACTGTTTTTTACTATTATTGACTAATAATGACTAGATCTCTGACCGATGTTTTAAAGGCCCTTTATAATTAGATATAGTTATTATTTACTATTTTTTTTAGTAGACACTTCAAAATAAAAGTTTTGCTAAAATTTGCTATAGTAAACTTTCTTATGAAAGTTATGTAACACTTTGTAAGATTTTTTTGTTCTTTTTTTTTTTTTTTCTCACTTTTCTCTCCCCCACTCCCTTAAAGTAAGGATAAAAACTGATATTTTTATTGGAGATTGTAGTAAAAAACTAGTAGCTAAAATACAAAAAAGTTGTATTTTGAGTAGTTAAAATGACCATCATTGTTGGAGATACTTTTCACTTCAATTTGTTTTTTTTTTTGAACGGAAATCTTTCAGAATTCATTGATAAAAGATCAAAAGTATAGCAACCCTACATCATAGAGCATAAAGCTCTGATAAAACATAGTTAAATGCTATGAACTTACAAAGTCATAGATACAACAAGAAAATTATTATAATCAAATCCTATCTATGACATCAGATTCCGCTAACCCAAGTACAACTTTAATTATGAAACAAATCTACTCCAGGCAGACTAAACCTAAGACATGGGTAGCCCAAATTCCCAAAACTTATTTTCCGGCCGTGAGAGATAATCCCCCACACCGATCTAAGCCTCCTCAGCCCAAATTAAAGGTCAGGATCAACTCACATTCTCAACCCAAAAGCCAGGACAAAAAACAAAAAGTAAATCAAAGCAAAAAACTAAAAATATCAAAATCACACTAGAAGCAGCATCAGAGGAGCACAACATCGTAGACATCCCGGGAAGACACGATTTGGCGCATGAGATCCACGCGTCGGCGAGTGAGAAACACACTCTGGCACGCGAGACTCCAAAACCACCAAAATGGAGACCGGAAGAGACTACAGAGAAGACACCAAGCATTGCTATCAGAGAGAGGAAGATGGAAAGGGAAGGAGGGAGGAGGGAAAAATGGCAAAGCCGTTCTTCCCTCCTCTGTGTTTTTTTCTCTTGTGATTTTTCCTTAGGCGGCTAGGGTTTTCTTTACAAGGCCAAAACTTAACTCTAATACTATGTTAAAATAACTAGAGAATATAAGAATATATTTTTGTGTGTACGAAGAGATAGGGCGACAAAGGATCACCTTGTCGAAGCCCCCTTTCCTAGGAAGAAATCATTTAGCTCACCATTAATACTAATGGAAAGCCTGGTTGTAGAAATACACTCCCTGGTCCACTGCAACATGATCCCATGAAAGCTAAGAGTACGGAAAGTAGCAATAAAGAAATCCCATCTAACTGTGTCATAGGGTTTAACTTCAATTTTAACGGAGTGTATATAAAAAGAAAAAAAAAATAGACTATATAATAATTTTACTATGATGAATTTTTTTTAAGGCTAACTTTTGAGTTTAAAATATTTAGAAGAAGTAATGAATACAAAGGCCGTTAATTCAATTAGAGTCCTCCCTAGGGTTTCTCTCTAGCGGCGAGGGACAAGTCTTCTTCTGGTTTTCGTGTGAGAAGGTTTGTGTGTGACAGATTTAGTGGCATGCGCGAGAAGATGGAGGAAGATCTGGAAGCTTTGTGTGGGAAAATCTCGTTAACTAGGGGAGAGAAGGTGGGCATCAACATTACAGAAGGGGAGATAGCGGATGTTAGGGGATCCTAAAGCCTATAGTTTTTAACACCAGATTCTAAACAAAGACAAATACACTTTCTTGACTTTGAATCTAATTATAAACATTCTCCACTTTACACATGAACGTATGTCGAACAACCAAATATTCTCAATATGGAATAATCAATCGGTTTATTTGACCATATTTCTTCTAGAACCTTAAATTCAATCCATGCGGTTGGAGATTGGTTCGTGAAGAAGCATGCATAATTAACTACCTAAGCACAAACACTCTTTGGCAATACTACATTCAACCTCGTACATTTTGTCTTTTCCAGCTATGTTCTAATCATCCTTTCAACAACTCCACTCTGGTGTGGAGACCCTCTAATCATAAAGTGGCAAGTAATGCGTTCTGTTTTGAAAAAGTCCAAGAATGCAGTGTCTTTGTACTCTAACCCATTGCCGAATCTCACATACTATACTTTTTTTTCAATATGATTTTTCACCTGCACCTTCAACTACGTGAAGATGGTGAAAACCTTTGACTTGTGCCTCATAAAATAAACCTAGACCTTTGTTCAAAAATCATCAATAAAACTAACAAAATAATGTGCACCTCCTTTTGATGGCACCGCCACTGGTCCCCAATCATGTGAGTGAATATAGTCGAGAACACCTTTGCTTGTATAAGACATCACCTTAAAGCTCACACTTCGTTGCTTCCCATACACACTGTACTTACAGAAACCCAATTTACATGACTTCACACTTTTCAACAAATTCCTCTTTTGAAGCTCAAACATACTGTGCACGCCTAAATGACCAAGCCACATATGCCACAAAGCAGTACTATCATTATCTAGTTATGTCGAAGTGGACACTCCATTGTTGTGGCACTACCAGAAATACCCTCATTAGTGACCAAACAAATAGTGGCAACCCAAAGGTCGCCGCTATTAGTGGACGCTAATGATGAGTAAATAGCGGCGACATCGGAGGTCGCCGCTATTTAGAAGAGAAAAATAAATTAAAAAATTCAAAAGGTCATTAGTGGCGACTCAAACAGTGGCCACTACACACGTCGCCGCTGATGAGGGGTCAATAGCGGCGACTTCTAGGGTCGCCACTATTTAAAAGAGAAAAATAAATAAAAAAAATTCAAAAGGTCGTTTGCGGCGACTCACTATCGCCATTGTTTGGGACCAAACAGTGGCGACAATCGAGGTCGCCGCTAATAAGGGGTCTAAATAGCGGTGACCTCGAGGGTCGCCGCTATTTAGAAGAGGAAAATAAATTAAAAAATTAAAAAGGTTATTAGCGGCAACACACTATCACCGCTATTTAGTCCCAAACAGTGGCAACAATGGAGGTCGCTGATGATAAGGGGTGATGTGTGCCAAATATTGCATATTTGGACCCCTTCATTTACTTGTGTTAATCCTTTAGCTGTGTTATTATCTGATGTTTTGGGTTAGTTATGTGTTTTTAGTGTTTTATAGGTTGCTAAAGGGAAGCTGGGGGTTTTATGTGAAATTGCTTACTTTGGAAGGAATTTGCAAGAGTCTGTCAACACGATCAAGCACAGATCACTATGCTCGAGCCCAGCGCCCCACGATCGAGCGCAAACAAGCCAAGTTCAAAACACAGAGCGCGCACACGCCTGCATGGCAAGGGAAACCTACGTGCCCGCGTACGCTCGAGCGCAGCAGGTGTGCGATCGAGCGCACTGTCCTATCTGGTAGCGAGTTTAAGTTTATTTCAAATTGTAAACCCTAGTTTTAGGCCTATAAATAGAGAGTTATCAGTTTAGTTTAGGGTGGCTACGAATTTCAAGATTTCAGAGGAGAAAGAAGAGAGTTTAAGGGTTTCCTAGCTTTTGGATCTCAACTTTGTGATTCTTATTTGTAAGTACTCAATTTTATATTATGAATTCAATCAATCTTGTTTTGTCTTTCAATAACATGAGAGGCTAAACCTTCAACTACGGTTGAAGATGAAGCCTCACTTATGATTAGCAACTTTGTTTCACGTATGTAATATTTCCCAATTTAATGGTTTAATTGCTCTATTGTTTTACTTCTGATCAATTGGATTGAATAATTCTTGGATATCTTTTGTGATTTAAGGATACACTTGATGATTTAAGATTATTCAATACAATTGATTGCTTGGTTTTCTTTGTTAAAAAAATTGGATTTCCCCTGTGATTTATTCTCTGGATACAATTGATGTTTTGATAAAGATTGAATATTTTCTTGTGATATACGGATACAGTTAATGATTTGATCGAATATTGGATTTCTTTTGTGATTTGGGTTATGAATGGATACATGAGATCTTTTGATTAATTCTTGGAAGCAATGGTAAAACAAACTTAAGATTTATATGTGAGAACTTTGGGAAATATTATAGATCATGAAATTATGTTGTTATGAATTTGTGAGTGCGGATTCCGAAACCTTAGTATTTTGTCATAAGATTTCAATCACTTTAAATTGCTTATATTTTTACTTTTTCATTCAAACAAAAATTTCTCTAAAAAATTTAGAACTAGATTAGGGTTGAATTAATTTAGATTTAAAACTGCTTTCAAGAATACAATTCCTTGTGGGCTCGACCTCGCACTTGAAATCCATTAACTACAATTGATTCGTACACTTGCAAGTATTAAAATTTGCACAACAAGTTTTTTGTGCCGTTGCCGGGGAATTGTTTATTTTTTGAAACCAATTTATTGCTAGAGTAGTTTTATTCTTCTACTTGTTATAATTAGGATTTTTATTTTTCTGCAATTTGTTTTGTTTTAATCTTGTTAGTAATAAAAAATAAAAAATAAAAAATAAAAAAAAATTGTTTTTTGTTGTTGTTGTTGTTGTTGTTGTTGTTTTTTTTTTTTTTTTTTTGTGTTACAGTTCTGCCACAACCACCTTCAGCACGCCCTTGTTAGTGCGATCGATCGCAGCCCTGCTACGATCGAGCGCACATTAGCGCGATCGAGCGCACTCACAGCAAAGGCAGCAACTGCAACAGTTCAGTAGAGTTTAGCCAAAATCTTTTGGTCCCTTTTCGTGAGTTTTTAGTTTCTGTTTAAATTAATTTTTGCTTGCAATTGTGTTTAGTTAGTTTAATATAATTTAATTTAGTTCAATTCATTTTAGTTTTTAGTTTGTTAGTTTGTTAGCTTGTTAGTTCCTATTTGCATGTTCGGTCGTAGATCTTTAAATCTGGAGTTAAACGCTTTTGATCCTAAAATTGAAAGAACAGTGAGAGAGAATCTAAGACAGCCACCAAACTCACCCACCAATTCTCAAAGTTTCGACTCTGATTCAGAAAAGTCTGTTAAGATGGGGGAACGAAATCAACCTAGATCCCTTACGGAGCTATTCGTACCCAATATTACCAACACACCGTCATGTATAGTGTTGCCAGATACTCGCTTTGAGCTGAAGCCGAGTACAATAGGTCACCTTCCTGCATTTAGAGGATTAGAGAATGAAGATCCATATGTTCATGTGAGGATTTTTTTGGAAATTTGCGACATTGTTAATACGCAAAATGCCTCAGCAGAAGCGATGCGTCTTCGGTTATTCCCTCTGTCCCTACATGATAGGGCGAAATCCTGGCTACTCAACAATAGACCTGGATCTATCACTTCTTGGGATATGCTGCAAAGCAAGTTTTACCACAAGTTCTTCCCAATTTCCAAAATCAATGCCCTCCGTCTACAAATCACCAATTTCAGACAGAAAGAAGGGGAAAGATTCACCGATAGCTGGGAGAAGTTTAAAGAGCTTACTTTAAAATGCCCACCTCACGGGTTTGAGAATGAGGTGGTTGTTCAAATTTTCTACAGGAGACTAACACCAAGTGAGCGAAACTCGCTTGAGACTATGAATGGTAGAGAATTCTTAAGTCTTACTGGGGATGAAGCCTATAAAACTTTGGACGAAATGGCTAAACGAGCACAACAATGGGATTTTCAAAATAGTCAAGATAGTTGGGACAGACAACAACCCGCTCCCAAGACAGGAGGCATCTATGAGGTGAGGAACGATGCTGAATTAAGGGAGGAATTGAAGGTTCTCAGGTGTTAGTTTAATACTATGGTCTTAAACAAACCAGTGAATGCAGCAGATACTTACCACATTGATGCATGCGGGTTATGTGATAGTCAAACGCATTTCACTCAAAACTGCCCAACTTTGTCAACAGAGTGCCAAACTGAGCAAGTCAATGCCTTCAATGAGTACAGAAAACCCACAACTGGACCGTTTTCTGAAACTTACAATCTAGGGTGGCGGAATCACCCTAATTTCTCATGGAAGCAGAATCAGCCATTGAACCAGATAGGTACCTCCACTCAAACTCAGAATCAGTACCGGCCATCTCACCAAGCTCAACCTCCTATGTATCAGTCCACCACTCAAGTGCCACAGCCTGCACCACAATCATCACTGGAAGACATGATGAAAACATTGATAGAAAAAGTCGACCAGTCCAACTCCAAAGCTATACAAGAGATAAAAGGTATCACCAATCAAGCCGTACAGGAGCTGAGGAATTCCAACATGGCTAATAGCAGATACATACAAGAACTTAAGCAGGCCATGATCAAGGTAGAAGGACAAGTTGGCCAGATAGCAAGTCAAGTGGGGAAAGAGAAAGAGGGAAGTTCCCTAGTAAACCTGTGCCCAACCCAAAAGGGCAATTTGTGATTGGAAGTTCCTCCGCCTCTAAGCATGGTCAGGAGCATGTGCAAGCCATCACCAGTCTGAGGTCAAGCAAATAAGTGGATAATCAAGTGATCATGCCTGAAGAGGCCACTGAGGCTGCAGAAGAGAAGGAAAGCCTAGACAAGTTTGCAGAAGACACAGGACCAGACATTGCCATTCCGATTACTGAGGATCATTCCAGAAAGTATATACCCAAAGCTCTGTATCCAGAAAGACTGATAGCGCCAAAGAAAAGCTCGTTGTTTAATGATATTTTGGAAGTGTTCAAGCAAGTGCAGATAAACATTCCGTTCCTAGATGCCATCTAGCAAGTGCCTTCTTATGCCAAATTTCTAAAGGATTTGGTCACCATCAAGAGGAAGACGAATGTCCCCAAGAAAGCTTTCCTGACTGAGCAGGTCAGCTCTATCTTGCAATACAAGATGCCTGTAAAGTATAACGACCCTAGATGTCCTACCATTGCTTGCAAGATTGGTGACAACCGAGTTAAAAAAGCTTTGTTGGATTTGGGGGCCAATGTAAATCTATTGCCATATTCAGTATACGTTCAACTGGGATTGGGAGAGTTGAAATCCACTTCAATTACACTTCAGTTGGCCAACAGATCTGTGAAGGTTCCAAGGGGAATTATTGAAGACATGTTGATCAAAGTTGATAAGTTCTACTACCCTGTGGACTTCATCATCTTAGATACAGAGACGAAAAATGCAGAAATTCAAGTTCCAATCATATTAAGGCGTCCCTTTTTAGCTACGGCTAATGCCCTAATCAACTATAGAACTGGAGTCATGAAGATATCATTTGGAAACATGACAGTGGAGCTGAACATCTTTGATATCAACAGGCAGCCATTTGAGTATGAGGAGGTCATAAGCACATGCTTAATTGAGGAGATAGTAAAGAACACTGTCAATGAACCAGACATTGAAGACCCCTTGGGAGAATGCCTGATTGCACTGGGAAGTGACATGGAACTGGACACATTATTGGAACAAGTTGACGCCTTGTTAGACTCAACTACTAAGATAGAGACGAAGACTGCATAAATTACTTTGACATCATCCCCTGATCCAACTTCATTAGCAGCTGAGCCTGTCAAGCGGGAGTTGAAGCCTCTACCAGACACCTTGAAGTACAAGTATCTGGATCCTACAGAATCTATTCCAGTGATCATTCCTGCCGACCTGGATAGTGATCAGGAACAGAAGCTGGAAGAAGCTTTGAGAGAGCATAAAGAAGCAATCGGGTGGTCAATAGAAGATATTGTTGTGCAAATTTATTTAACTCGCAAGTGTACGAATCAATTGTAGTTAATGGATTGCAAGTGCGAGGTCAAACTCATAGGGAATTGTAATCTTGAAAACAATTTTAAATCTAAATTAATTAAACCCTAATCTAGTTCTAAATTTTTGAGAGAATTTTTTGTTTGAATGAAAAAGTAAAAACATAAACAATTTAAAGTGATTGAAAACTTATGACAAAGCACTAAGGTTTCGGAATCCGCACTCACAAATTCATAACAACATAATTTCATGATCTATAATATTCCCCAAAGTTCTCACATATAAATCTTAAGTTTGTTTTACTATTGCTTCAAAGAATTAATCAAAAGATCCCAGGTATCCATTCATAACCCAAATCACAAAAGAAATCCAATATTCGATTAAATCATTAACTGTATTCGTAAATCACAAGAAAATATCTAATCTTTATCAAAACATCAATTGTATCCAAAGAATAAATCACGTGGAAAATTCAATTTTTAACAAAGAAAACCAAGCAATCAATTGTATTGAATAATCTTAAATCATCAAGTGTATCCTTGAATCACAAAAGATATCCAAGAATTATTCAATCCAATTGATTAGAAGTAAAACAATAGAGCAATTAAACCATTAAATTGGGAAATATTACATACATAAAATAAAGTTGCTAATCATAAGTGAGGCTTCATCTTCAACCTTAGTTGAAGGTTTAGCCTCTCATGTTATTGAAAGACAAAACAAAATTGATTGAATTCATAATGTAAAATCGAGTGCTTACAAATAAGAATCACAAAGTAGAGATCCAAAATCTAGGAAAACCTTAAACTCTCTTCTTTCTTCTCTGCAATCTTGAAATTCGCAGCGTCCCTCACTAATCTGATAATTCCCTATTTATAGACCAAAAACTTAGGGTTTTACAAGTTGAAATCGGATAAAATTCGTCCAAGTTTAAACCCTTTAATTCCGGGACAATTTTGGATTAGTAACGTCCGAATTAGGAAAATCCTATTTCACAATGAATTGTAATATTTTGAGTTAGCTTTCTAATTCCGCTTGAATCACCTCAATCGGATATGTGAGCAAAAAGTTATAGTCAAAATACTGAGACATGTGCAGAATCTGAATTTGAATCCAATCCGAAATTTTATCCAATCTGAACTTTAATCCGATTTAACCATTTCTCGGATTTGGCTAAGCTTAACCACATCATCTAAGTCTTCTAAAAGTATGTTTTCTTCCGAAAAGTAGTTTTTCTTCAATGACTTACAAAATACTAAAAACACAAAACTAACACAGAACATTAGATAATAACACAGCTAAAGAATTAACACAAGTAAATTAAGGGGTCCAAATATGCAATATTTGGCATACATCAAACACCCCCAAACTTAACTTTTGCCAGTAGCGTAGCAAAACAAAACAAAAAATAAAATGAAAACAAAACAAAACAAAACATAAATCCTCTTTCGTGGGAGAAACGATTGCATTTAGCATATGCAACAAGCCTTTTAAACCCCTAGGCATCCCTAGTGGACGAGTGAAGTCTCGTGAAGGCTTAACATGAATGATACCTACAAACATTGTAGCACTATGTTGTTTAACAAGAAAGAAGTTTCACACAAACCATGGTTCTTATTCATGAGCAAGCCTAAAAAGACAAACACCATCATCACAGTCAATAAGAAATGCCGAATCAAATCACTCATAAATGGACAATTTAGACCTTATACGTTCTGAAAAGTGTAAAGTGTAATTAGCATACAATCATGAAGCTTTCAGTTTAAACTCAAGACACGTTCCATAAAATTTGTAAAAATCTCTATCAAATGAAACAACCAAGGCAAGATATGCATTTTTTTTTTTAAAATTTTTTACAGGCTTTGCAATGTCTAACTCGCTTAAGTTTTCTAATTGACTCATGTAACAAGTATTAGGCCAATGACTCCCAAGCCAGGTGGCTTTAAGGCATTAGATGTAGAACATTCCTAAGGGCTTATTAACTTAAGTAAAAAAGGCTATGAAGTCAGATTAGCCATATCATAAATCAACACTGAACTTCACACCTTTTGACGCGAACACTCAATGCTTAATGAGGCAAGATGTCCGGTTACTCAGTGAAAAACTCAACATGATCTTTCTTTTCTTTTTCCTTCTCTTTTTTATTTATTTTTTTCTTCTTTTTATTTTTATTATATATATATATCTTGCAAGCCAATGGTTATTCATCAATAGGTCATCCAACAAATCTCAAAAAGAACAAGCTTAAGCTCAAACATCATACCTCACAGAAAACATGCTAATGTGCTCATAAAATTTTTTCTCAAAACAAGTGAAATCTCTTTTACCCAAAAATAAGTCAAAGGACTCAGACTCCTAATGATATAATGATGTGTTTAACCCTTTAAGCGAGCTAATGAAATGTAAATGACAGTTACAGTTTAACTCAAAGATGACAACAACATAGCACAACCTTTTTTTTTTTATTAAACAATACAAATAAGCACAAAAATAAACAGACGAAATGTTTTTCCATACCCCCAAACTTGAATCACACATTGTCCTCAATGATACAATACCAAGAGGTATAAGGAACCAGAGTGAGCAAAGAGACGACCCCCAAACTTACTCGTAACAACACCCTGATGTGAAAAATATCTAACTAAGTTAATAGTTAAATAATTGTACGTTTTACCTGCAAGTGCACAAGGTCAACATAGTAGTATATGGTGCAAGTATAGGATCATTCCTACGAGGATTGCTGAATTTTCGTTTAAAAATAAATTCCTTAAGTAAAACAAAGATTGATTGAGTTGATAATGATAAAAAGGTAGGGCTTTGATATCCACCGCTAATTATATCAAGCTAATATATCAATATGCCAATGTTTTGATCAAGTTATGTTTATTTAATGTTTGTCAATCTAAGGACATGGGTGTATACTCCTTAAGTTATAGATTTTCATAAGCAACGAGTTAGGCATGGGTGTATACTCTAACTCTTTTCTTTCCTAAAGGATTTAGCATGGTATATACTAAGTTGTTCATGAGAAAAGCATATGTTCTATGGAAATCGACAAACACACGAGGCCTAGGGCATGGGTGTATACTCCCGATTCCCTATGTTGATTAACCCAAGAATCCAGTGTGGATATCTTTTGTTACTTATGTTGAACCCAGGACTCGGTCATCCAAATTGATTTAACTAACTAGTCCATACCACATGCATATGTTGATCAGGCACACACATATGAGGAATTCATGCAAGCAGGTATTAATCAAGTTAAATAACACAACAAAATCATCATAAAGGCGCCAATATTGAAATATTAACAAAACATAACTAGGGCTTCAATCTAGCACTACTAAATAAATTAGCTACACATAGAATTGATATTAAACATCTTCATAAAATAAAGAAAAGAAAGGAAAAGAATAAACCCGAGACTTGAACTTGAAGAGCTCCTATTCTTCTCCTTACAAAGCATATCTATTCTAGAGACTTAAGGGTCTATTTATAGGCTTTAGAAGTCCTTGACAAAGTAGTAAACCTAGGGTTTTCGTAGGGTTTCAAAACCTATTACAATTGGGAGTTGGAAAACCCTAATATGGAAAGAGGGACATTCTGGCCGCCACTTAGTGTGTCTCCTGCGCACGGGTGCGCTCAATCGTAGCCGTGTGCGCTCGATCGCAAGTCTATGATCGATCCTTCTTCTAGCATGCGCTCAATCGCTCCTGGCCTGCTTTATGCTGTGTCCTCTCGGGTACTGCGCTTGATCGCAGGTACCCTGCGATTGATCGCAGTACCAGGGAGCTCCAATTTTCTTCATCTTCTCTTTTGAGCTCAAATCACCTAGTTTTACTTCATTTTCTTCCAAAAGCCTGTAAAAGTATGAAAAACACAAAAAGGAATTAAAATGACCTATTTAATTAAAACCAAAGGATTAAAACATGCAAGTTAAGGGCTGAAAATATGAATATTTTAGCACTTATCGCACCCCAAAACTTACATATTGCTAGTCCCTTAGCAATACAAAACTAAATACAGGAATGGAAAAAACATAAAACAAAAGATAAATCCATCTTTCGTGGGATGTACGATTGCATTTAGCATATCCAACAAGCCTTTTAAACCCCTAGGAGTTCCCTAGTGGACGAGTGAAGTCTCGTGAGGGTTTTCCAGAAATGTTACCGACAAACATCATGCACAGTTCATGTTATTTCAAAAATTAAAGCATGACTTCAAGATCATGATTTTCATTCATTAGCAAGCTTAAAAAAAATTGAACTCCATCTTCACAATGAATTGGAATCTCAAAGTGCAATTACTTACAAAGGACATGCTAAAACATCACAAGTTTGAAAACAATGTATAGTGAATTAGCACAAAATTATGAGGCTTCCAAGTCTTTCGAATGTGTAATGTCTCCATGTCTCAAAATTCACTGAAATTCCTATTAGAATGACACAATGGCATATATATATATATATATTTTTTTTTTTCTCTTTTTTTTTTTTTTTTTTTTTTGTTGGTCAGGTTGTGCAATGTTGGTTCCCTTAAGCTTTCTAATTGACCCTTGTAGCGAGTGTTAAGTCAATGACTCCCAAACCAGGTGGTTTTAGGGCATTAGGTGTAGAGACACCCCTAAGGACCTACTAACTCGAGTCAAAAAGGCTACAAAACCAACTAACCATGACTTTGATCAAATTCAAATTTTTCACCTTTTGATGTGAACACCCAATGCTTTGAGGCAAGAGGTCCAGTTACTCAGTGAAAAGCCATCAATGATCATTTATTTATTTATTTTTTTTTATTTTTCAAATATGCCAAAGTGTCATCTAATAAGTCATCCAATTTCATCCAGGATGCAAAAACACACATATCAGACTTCATGTCATTCCTCACAAATTATGTGCTAATATGCTTGAGTGCTCAAATCAAACATATGATTTTTCAACTGTCCTAAACAAGTAACCAAACTAACAAATTCACTCATCAGATCATGTGTTCAAAATTTTAAGCTCACTGATGAATTCAAGCCACAATTCTTTTAGATCAACTTAAAATTTTTAGAGCAAATGATGAGTGCCAAATATTGTATATTTGAGCCCCTTAACTTATGTTTGTTAAGCTCTTAGCTATGTTAATTTATGATGTTTTTGGTTAGTTTTGGTGTTTTAGTGATTTGCGAGTTGTTAAGAGAAAAATGCGGCTTTAAGGGGAAATTTGCAACTCATTCCATTAAGTCTGGGGAGTAAGACACTTCAGGGAGCATTGGCAGCAAATTTGGATTGAGTGATGATTCGCATCCGACGAGTCCCACTAAAAAGGCCATATCTTGAGTTATATAGCTCCGATTGAAGCGATCTTGGTGTCATTGGAAAGCTAACTCAAAGATCTACAAAGTCATATTTCAAAAGAGTAACCTAATTCCTACTGGAAGTGCACTCGAGCGCACTTTTAGTGCGATCGAGCGCACTCGCGCCCAGCCCACAGGAAACATGTTACACGAGTACGATCGAGCGCACTCGGCCGACCTGGCAGCACTGAAACCCTAAAATTAGCTTATAAATATCATTCTTTTCCATTGTAAACGAACGGAGACGCGCCCGGGGCGCCATTCTTGGTCATTTTTTGTGTTTTCTGGGTTTTTGGAGCTTTGAACTCCAATTCTTTTGTAAGTATTTGATTTTTAATGAAGTTAATTAGTTTCTTTATGATTCCTTTTCTCATGAGAGGCTAATTCTTCAACTAAGGTTGAAGATGAAGCCTCACCATTGATTAGTTTTATGTTTTCATGTTTTGTTCGTACAATTCCGACCTTAACGTAATGTATGTTCGTTTCAATTCAATTATGTGACAAAATTGTGTTTGATTGTGGCAAATTTGGATATTCATTGTGTTTCATCCAACGGATACTGTGCATCTTTTGATTTACTTTGGATATCCATTGTCTTTTGTGCAAAGCATGGATACATTGGATCTTTTGAACTAAATTGGATATGCATTGTTATTTGTAAAATGGATGGATTAATTGAATCTTTCAATAGGAACAATAGAACATGCATAGGTTTTAATTATTTGTCGGATGTATGAACTAACACATGAGAATGTATGCTTTAATTTGGTGAGGTGGATTCTGAAAACCTTAGTGCCCTTTTTATCTTTTAATTATTTCATTTTGTTTCAGTTTTTGTTTTCAATTTCAAATGCACGACAAACTTCGGCACTAGGTTAAAATAGGATTAGTTTAGATAGAAATTAAATTTCACAAACACAATTCCTTGTGGATCGACCTCGCACTTGCACACACGCTATATTGCACACGACTCGTACGCTTGCGAGTACAATTAAATTTGTACATCAGAAAACATGAACATGAATAAATTTTATTTTATTTTTTTATTTTTTAAATAAACAAACAACACACAAAACAAATAACATGAAATTGGGTCAAAGTGTGTGTGAACATGTGTGCCCATACCCCCAAAATTAAATGACACATTGTCCCCAATGTGTCTAAGTAAAGGAAAGAATGTACCCGGGAGATGGTCGAAATAGTCTTAGAAAGCATGGCTCGTAGCACACCCCCAAACTTGAATTGAAGCACACTTGTCCCTGCAAAATAAGAAAACACACAAACAAGTAAAAAGGAACAAAACTAACACGAAATAAAAATTGAACTAAAAACACATTAAACAAAACAAAATAAAAAGATAACTATGGGATGCTGCCCAAGTGAGCTCGATCGCATGTAAGGTGCGTTCGATCGCACTAACAGAATGCGATGAAGCCACAAGTGGAGACCTGCGCTCGATCGCACGCAAGTTGCGATCGATCGTAGTAACAGAATGCAAAAACTTGACAGAAAATACCAACGTAAAAGAAAATATAAATAAAACAAAAATAAAATAAAAGGATATGCTATGGGGTGCCTCCCATGAGTGCTAAGTTTAACGTCTTCAGCCAGACGGTGGTCCCCTCTTAGTGTTGTCCAGAAGTAGATGCTCTAGGTGGTGGTGGTAACCGACTTAGGATGGACCGCATCAATTCTTCCAGGGCAGCTAAGCGTTGATCCATGAGTACCTTTTCTTCCCGAGCCTCCCTTATTTGATCAGCTAGCTCTCTCCAAAGGCTTGCCATTTGTTCACAAAGGGATCGGTATTGGATGGCTCGAATGTCAATTGAGTCTGCCTCCTCATCTTCTGCTACCGGCTCAGCTGCTGGTTCATCTTCGGCCATTGGCTCGACCTCATCCGCCTCTTCCCCAGCTTCTGGAGGTGCCCGGGGCATATGGGAGCAGCTCTTGCTCCATTGGCGAATGCCATTTATTGGAGTGGTGGTGATGGGCTCATCCGCTGCGGTGCCTTTAATGCCCTTCTTCCACAGAACATATGTGATCAAGTAGGGGAAAGGCAATCCCCATGAATGTGTGGACTCTGCTCCCCTAATGTGCACTCCATTCCAAAATTTATGGATTTGGTTCCAAATGATGTCAGGAATGGAGTACCACGTATCCTTGTGGAAGGCGTAAAGAGTTTGGAGGAATTGATCACGCCTTTGAGTTTTGTGTCCCAAGGGGAAGGCATTTCGGTGCAAAATCAAATCCACAAACGACAACCTTCGAGGTAGCTTGGACCGGCTGCCGGCATTGTGGTGGGCATCTGCATAGTGCCCTTGGCACATATCTTCAATGATTTCCGCAACATAGTATCGGGGCGGTTGCTCGGCAAGATTTGCAGTTTCTGGAGGATGTTCATCATTGCACTGCAAGGCTGCGGCTATGTCGGCCCTAGTCACATGAACAATGTGGCCTTGTACTTTTGAGAAGAGAGCAGCCGGGTTGTCACAGTCATGGGAAAGCTTGGCGTAAAATTCAACGACCAACTTCTGGTAGGCAGTAGAGGTGACCGGTTTAAAGAGTTTCTTGAGTCCCCTTCGCCTAAATTCGGCGACCGCCCATTGAGTTGCCTCATTGTTTTGAAAGTCTTCTCTTATGGCGAAGGTGGTTTCAAACAGTAGCTCCCACTCCTCAAAAGTGAGTGGGGGAGAGATGGCTTGGGCCTCGAACCCCCAAGATGATGAAGCACGGGCTCTAGGCATTGTGAGCTTGACTGGGGACTTTTGTCGAACAGGTGGTGTGCACTTCTGATGACCACAAAGACAAACTATGGCCAAGGATGCCCAAAACTCCCTGCAAACACACAAAAATCCCAACACAGAGGCAATGTGGGTGGATGAGCACCCACAATTGCAAGAAAATTGAAGAAATTTGGAGGTTGGATGAGTGTTCGGAGATGGGGTGTTAATGGGATGTATGCAGGGGTTGTAGTGGAAAGATGGTGGTATGGTGGCCGGAGAAGGGACTTATATGGTGGTGGTGTAATGGATTTGGTGAAAACTAGGAGAAAAATGGGAGGAGGACGAGTGCCGGAGGTGGGGAGTTTGGGAAAAATCTGTACGGCGCGGGGAGAATAGTTGTGGGCCATGGGAAAAAGTGACCTAAAATAGGTCGCAGGCCCTGCTGTCCGTGTGCGCTCGATCGCATTCGGCCAGAAATGTGTGTGTATGGGTCAGGTGTGCTCGATCACACCTATGGTGCGTTCGATCGCATTGACAGAAAGTGTCGAGCCACCTTTCGGTTACTGCGCTTGATCGCATACTTGTTGCGATCAATCGTAGTAATAGAATGTAAAATTTTTTTTTTTTTTTTTTTTTGTTAGAAAACCAAACAAAAGAAAAGTAAAGCAAAGGTCAATAATGAAAATGAAACATAAAGGATAATTGAGACATGTGTGAAGTAAAGAAAGTAAGATGAAGGAGAAGACAAAAGGGAAAATGTTACTGCCTTCAGTGGCTTCAGTACCACTGTTGTGAGTAGATGCGCTTGAGGTTCTTGACTGCTCAAACACGTCTACTTGTGACTGTAATGCTCCTAGTGTGAAGAGCTGCACTTGAGCTCTTCAGGATTTGGCTCAAGTGCCCTTGGTGGTGTAGGAACGACCTCTTAGAATAGTGGCTGCCTTCAGCTGCTAGTGACTCCCTGGGTTAGGAATTGTTTGAGCTGGAAATTCTCCATGCTTCCTCTCACTCAGCTCCTTTGCCATCTGACCCATTTGCACTTCCAGTCTTTGAATGGCTTGATCAGTCTTTGCATTGAATTGTCTTTGATCAGCCGTGAATTGTTGTTGTGAAGTCACCAGGTTGTGTATCATATTCTCCAATTGGTTCATCTTTGACTCTTGAGTTGGTTGGCTTGCTTGTTGGGGCCCTTTCTGCTGTCCTTAATTATTACTCCAAGAGAAATTTGGATGGTTGCGCCATCCTGGATTATAAGTATTGGAGTATGGGTTGTTTCTGTGGGGGTAATTGTTTTGTCCCACAAATAGCACATACCTGGATTGGTGTGTCCTGATGTAGAGGCGAGATTCTCTGAGTAGTCATGGTTTTGACAATCATGTCCAACTTCTTTTCTACAGCAGCCAACTGATTGGTTGATCCCCCACTAAGGTTTACTTCATACATGTCCTTGCTTTTGATTCCTCTCCTTCCTCTTAAACAGAATTGCTGTGAATGCTCACTTAATGTTTCGAAAAGTTCCACAGCTTCCTCACTACTCTTTTCCATAAGTGTCCCTACACAAGCTGAATCAACCATCTCTTTGTTAGTATCATCTAATCCTTCATAGAAAATTTGTACCTGATCATCTTGAGGGATGTTGTGATGTGGGCACTTTAGAAGCAGTGAATTGAAGTGGTCCCAGGCCTCAAAGAACAAATCTCCATCTCGTTGTTGGAACATTTGAAGTTCCCTTTTAAGTTGTTTTGTCTTCTGGGCTGGGAAAAACCTCTTCAGAAACTTGGTGGTCAATTCTTCCCAAGTATGGATGGAATCTGTAGGCAATGAATTGTACCACAATTTAGCATTATCTTTCAAGGAAAAAGGAAAGAGGACTAGCCTGAGTCTCTCTGGAGTTAGGCCTTGGACATGCTGCAGTTTGCATAAATCAAAGAATTCCTTAAGATGCAAGTTGGGATCCTCAGTAGCTGTGCCTCTGAAGTGAGTCAATGCATTAAGGATTTGAGGAGAGATATAATAGCTGCCGTCCACCTCCGGTTGATATGCTATGCATGAGGGTTGATGGAGGTTCGCTGAAAAATATGCCTGCTTCATTGGTCTCCTCACCTGTGGTGGATTTGCCTCTAATGGTCTTGGCCCAATTGGATTCTCTTGCAAATCTACCATTTCAATTTCTTCTTCTTCTTCGTTGTCTCTAAGTCGTTGTCGGATTGTCCGCTCAATTTCAGGATAGAGTGGAAGAATGGTTGAGGTTTGAGATTGACGACCTTGCATCAACTGAATTGCCTCTTCAGTTAGGCAGCTTCAATACTACCGGTCCGGATGCTCCATGGAACTGCGCTCGATCGCAGGTTGGTGCGTTCGATCGCACTTGACTGATGATTGATCTCAATCACAGAATGCCAATCCGCAACCTGAAACAGAAAACAAAAAAAATTAGGGATAACGAAAAATAATTTTGATTTTTTGCTAACAACTAAATTAAAAATTGAAAATTAAAATAACAAAGCTAAAGGAAAATAATTTTTAAACAAAATTCGCCGCAATCCCCGGCAACGACCCAAAAACTTGATGTGCAAAATATCTACCTAAATTAATAGGTAAATAATTGTACGTTTTACCTTCAAGTGCACAAGGTCAACATAGTAGTATATGGTGCAAGTACATGATCATTCTCACGAGGATTGCTGAATTTTCGTTTAATAATAAATTCCTTAAGTAAAACAAAGATTGATTGAGTTGATAATGATAAAAAGGTAGGGCTTTGATATCCATCGCTAATTATATCAAGCTAATATATCAATATGCCAATGTTTTGATCAAATTATGTTTATTTAATGTTTGCCAACCTAAGGGCATGGGTGTATACTCCTTAAGCTATAGATTTTCCTAAGCAACGAGTTAGGCATGGGTGTATACTCTAACTCTTTTCTTTCCTAAAGGATTTAGCATGGTATATACTAAGTTGTTCTTTAGAAAAGCATATGTTCTATGGAAATCGACAAACACACAAGGCCTAGGGCATAGGTGTATACTCCTGGTTTCCCAGGTTGGCCCAAGAATCCAGTGTGGATATCTTTTGTTACTTATGTTAAACCCAGAACTCAGTCATCCAAATTGATTTAACTAATTAGTCCATACCACATGCATATGTTGATCAGGCACACACATATGAGGAATTCATGCAAGCAGGTATTAATCAAGTTAAATAACACAACAAAATCATCACAAAAGCGCCAATATTGAAATATTAACAAAACATAACTAGGGCTTCAATCTAGCCCTACTAAATAAATTAGCTACACATAGAATTGATATTAAACATCTTCATAAAATAAAGAAAAGAAAGGAAAGAATAAACCCGAGACTTGAACTCGAAGAGCTCCAATTCTTCTCCTTACAAAGCATATCTATTCTAGAGACTTAAGGGTCTATTTTTAGACTTTAGAAGTCCTTGACAAAGTAGTAAACCTAGGGTTTTCATAGAGTTTCAAAACCTATTACAATTGGGAGTTGGAAAACCCTAATATGGAAAGAGGGACATTCTGGCCGCCACTTAGTGTGTCTCCTGCGCACGGGTGCGCTCGATCGTAGCCCGTGTGCGCTCGATCGCAAGTTTGCGATCAATCCTTCTTCTAGCATGTGCTCGATCGCTCCTGGCCTGCTTTATGTTGTGTCCTCTCGGGTACTGCGCTCGATCGCAGGTACCCTGCGATTGATCGCAGTACCAGGGAACTCCAATTTTCTCCATCTTCTCTTTTGAGCTCAAATCACCTAGTTTTACTTCATTTTCTTTCAAAAGCTTGTAAAAGTATGAAAAACACAAAAAGGAATTAAAATGGCCTAATTAATTAAAACCAAAGGATTAAAACATGCAAGTTAAGGGCTAAAAATATGAATATTTTAACATTTATCACACCCGTCCTTAAAAACACAAAAATAAAACAAAAATGAACATAAATGAAACAACACAAAAAATGACTAAAAATACCAAAGAAAAAGGAATGCCTCCCATAAGCGCTAAGTTTACAGTCTTCAGCCAGACTTTCCATTGCTGATGATTAAGTAGATGACGTAGGATCTTCCAAAGGCAATTCCTCACTCTCCAAAATTTCTAGTTCCAAGAATGGCTTCAACCGCTGACCATTGACCTTGAGAGTACTTCCATTCTTAGGATCCTCGATTTCAATGGCTCCATGAGTAGAAACTGCACGCACTATGAATGGTCCAGTCCATCGGGATTTGAGCTTTCCTGAAAATAGATGCAGATGTGAGTTGTAAAGGAGGACTTTCTGACCAACTTCAAATGATCTTCTCAAAATGTTTTGGTCATGAATCTTCTTCATCTAAGCTTTGTATAGCTTGGCACAGTCGTAGGCATCATTCCTCAATTCTTCTAATTCATCTAGCTGTAGCTTCCTTTGATCACCAGCCTTGGTGAGATTGAAATTCAGCTGCTTTATAGCCCAATAAGCCCGGTGCTCCAATTCCACAGGGAGGTGACAAGCGTTGCCATACACGAGTCGGTAGGGAGACATGCCAATTGGAGTCTTGAATGCAGTCTGGTATGCCCACAGAGCGTCATTGAGTCGAAGAGACTAGTCCTTCCTCGTCGGGCTCACCGTCTTATCTAATATCCTCTTGATTTCTCTGTTGGATACCTCAACTTGCCCACTTGTTTGAGGATGGTAGGGAGTCGCAACTTTATGAGTAATACCATACTTCTTCATGAGTTGCTCAAAATATCGGTTGTAGAAATGCTTCCTCCCATCATTGATGATGGAACGTGGTGTCCCAAAATGTGCGAACACATTTTCCTTCAAAAATTGCAACACGGCTCGGTGATCATTAGTCTTGTAGGCAATAGCCTCCACCGACTTGGAAACATAATCCACCGCCACAAGGATGAAAAGATACCCATAAAAATTAGGGAAGGGCCCATGAAATCAATGCCCCAAACATCAAACAGCTCCACAATAAGGATCAGGTTCAGCGGCACCATATTCCTTCTTCCAATGCTCCCCAACTTCTAGCATCTATCACAAGTTGAACAGTAAGCATAGGCATCACGAAAAATGGAGGGCCAACAGAATCCGCTTTGAAGAATCTTCGCCACGGTCTTTTTAGAACTGAAGTGGCCTCCACATGCATGACCATGGCAAAAAGATTGGTTTTGCTGGTCACTTTCATCTCCTTATAATCTGATCTGGGCAGTATTTGAACAGGTAAGGATCATCCCAAAAGAAGTACTTCGACCCAGCCAAGAATTTTGATCTGTCTTGCCTGGTCCAATGTGATGGCATCTGGGCAGTGACAAGGTAGTTCACTATGTCTGCGAAACATGGTGCAGGATTTTGAGAGATGTGCATAAGTTGTTCATCAGGGAATGTCTCAGCAATCGGCACAGCATTTTCATTGAAGTCCACAACCAGCCTGGATAGATGGTTAGCTACCACATTCTCGGAACCCTTCTTGTCCCGAATTTCAATATCAAACTCTTGCAGCAATAGAATCGACCGGATGAGACGAGATTTAGCATCTTTCTTTGACAATAGATATTTCAATGCAGCATGATCCGAGTAGACTAAGACTTTAGATCCTAGCAAGTAAGATCTAAATTTATCTAGAGCAAACACTACAGCTAACAACTCATTTTCAGTAGTGGAGTAGTTGAGTTGTGCATCATTCAGAGTCTTGCTGGCATAGTATATGACATGCGGAATCTTCTCTACTCACTGACCCAAAACGGCTCCCACAACATAATCGGAGGCATCACACATTATCTCGAACGGAACCCCCCAATTAGGTGGCTGAATGATTGGTGTAGAAGTTAAGGCCTTTTTCAGAATCTCAAAGGCTGTCTGGCACTTGTCATTGAAAGCAAAAGGAACATCTTTTGCCAATAGATTACATAGAGGTCTTGTTATCTTGCTGAAGTCCTTGATGAATCTTCTGTAGAACCCAGCATGTCCCAGAAACGACCGAATCTCCTTAACTGTTGGGGGCGGAAGGTTAGAGATCAGATCACCTTAGCTCTGTCAACCTCGATACCTTTGTGGGAAATTACATGCCCCAAAACAATTCCTTGTTTCACCATGAAATGGCATTTTTCCCAATTCAGAACCAAATTCTTCTTCTTGCACCATACCAGCACCAATGTGAGATGATGTAGACATTTCCCAAATGATGAACCAAAGACTGAGAAGTCATCCATGAAGATCTCCAGGTGACGTTCAACCATATCTGAAAAGATGCTGATCATGCACCGTTGAAAAGTAGCGAGTGCAATGCACAATCCAAACGGCATACGGCGATAGGCAAACGTACCGAACGGACAAGTGAAAGCAGTCTTCTCTTGATCTTCGGGGTCTAGTGGAATTTGGTTATAGCTGGAGTAACCATCAAGGAAACAGTGGTACTCATGGCCTGCCAATCTCTCTAACATTTGATTGATGAAAGGTAGAGGAAAATGGTCTTTTCTTGTCACAACATTTAACTTCCTGTAGTCAATGCACACTCTCCATCCTGACTGCACACGAGTGTGGACCCACTCAATTTCCTTGTTCTTGATAACTGTAATCCTTGCCTTCTTCGGCACCACATGAATGGGACTCACCCATTTGCTGTCAGAGATTGGGTATATGATTCCCACATCCAGAAGTTTAATTACCTCTGCTCAAACTACCTCTTTCATTTCCAGATTCAACCGTCTCTATGGCTCGCGAGAAGTTTTAGCGTTTTTTTCCAGATGAATCTTATGCATCACTACCGCGGGGCTGATTCCTTTGATATCTTTTATTGACCACCCGATTGCTTCTTTATGCTCTCTCAAAACTTCTAGCAGCTTCTGTTCTTGATCACTATCTAGGTCGGCAGCAATGATCACTGGCAGAGATTCTGTAGGATCCAGATACTTGTACTTCAGGGTGTCTGGTAGAGGCTTCAACTCCCGCTTGACAGGCTCAACTGCTAATGAAGATGGATCAGGGGGTGATGTCAAAGTAATTTTTGCAGTCTCCGTCTCTATCTTTAGAGTTGAGTCTAACAAGGCGTCAGCTTGTTCCAATAGATTGTCCAAGTCCATGTCACTTCCTAGTGCAATCAGAAATTCTCCCAGTGGGTCTTCAATATCTGGTTCATTGACAGTTTTCTCTACTATCTCCTCAATTAAGCATGTGCTTCTGATCTCCTCATACTCAAATGGCTGCCTACTGATATCGAAGATGTTCAGCTCCACTGTCATGTTTCCAAATGATATCTTCATGACTCCAGTTCTACAATTGATTAGGGCGTTTGCCGTAGCTAAAAAGGGACACCCTAATATGATTGGAGCTTGAATTTCTGCATTTTCCGTCTCTGTATCTATGACAATGAAGTCCACAGGGTAGTAGAACTTATCAACTTTAATCCGACATCTTCAATAATTCCCCTTGGAACCTTCATAGATCTGTCGGCCAACTGAAGTGTAATTGAAGTGGATTTCAACTCTCCCAATCCCAACTGAACATATACTGAATATGGCAGTAGATTTACACTGGCCCCCAAATCCAACAGAGCTTTTTCAACTCGATTGTCACCAATCTTGCAAACAATGGCAGGACATCCAGGGTCCTTATACTTTACAGGCATCTTGTATTACAAGATAGAGCTGACCTGCTCTTGGGGACATTCGTCTTTCTCTTGATGGTGACCAAATCCATCAGAAATTTTGCATAAGAAGGCACTTGCTGGATGGCATCTAGGAATGGAATGTTGATCTGCACTTGCTTGAACACTTCCAAAATATCATCGAACTTCGAGCTCTTTTTTGGCGCTTTCAGTCTTTCTGGATACGGAGCGTTGGGTATATACTTTCTGGAAGGGTCCTCAGCAATCAGAATGTTAATGTCTAGTCCCGTGTCTTCCGCAGGCTTGTCCTGGTTTTCTTTCTCTTTTGCAGCCTCAGTGGCCTCTTCAGGCATGACCACTTGATTATCCACTTGTTTGCCTGACCTCAAAGTGGTGATGGCTTGTACATGATCCTGACCACGCGTAGAGGCAGAGGAACTTCCAATCACAAATTGCCCTTTTGGGTTAGGCACAGTGATAAGTGCTAAAATATTTATATTTTCAGCCCTTAACTTGCATGTTTTAATCCTTTGGTTTTGGTTAATTAGGACATTTTACTGCCTTTTTGTATTTTCTTTGTTTTATAGGCTTTTGGAAGAAAAGAAAGCATTTCTGGAAAAATTCCAAGCTTAAAGGGGCAAATTGGGAAGACCTAGAGGATATGGTTAAGCTTAACCAATCATGGTTAAAGTTTAATCAAATAAAGGAAAGGATTAATTCGGAATTTCTCAATTTGAAGTCAAATCGGATTGGATGCAAAATTGGATTCTGAATACGTCTCGGTATTTTGACCATAACTTTCATCTCAGATATCCGATTGAGGTGATTCAAGCGGCATTGGAAAGCTAACTCAAACTACTACAATTCATTGTGAAATAGTATTTTCCCAATTCGGAGCACCGCAAGGCCAAAATCACGCCGCAAGATAGGACCGCAATTCTGGGCGAATCCTATTCCGATTTGGGCTTAGGTTTTCTTTATCCTAATTGGGCTTGGACTTAAATCTCCGAAATTCCTAGGATTACTAGGGCTTCTAGGGCTCTCCTAAGCCATATAAATAGACCTCTAAGCCTCACAATTGGGGGAGGCCGTTTTAAGCTGAATTACGACGTATTGCCGTGGGGAAGCTTTTGCTTTGTTTTCCATTGTAAGTTTTATTCTTTCGATGATGACAATTCAATTGGTGATTATTTTTGTTATCATGAGAGGCTAAATCTTTCAACTAAGGTTGAAGATGAAGCTTCGTCATTGACAAACTCATGTATTCTCGTATTTTGTTTATACAATTTTGACTTCGAATAAGGATGTTGTAGATTTTCATTCAATTGCTTGATTTATATCTTTTAATTGAATGTGATGAACTATTATGTGTTGGAGTTGGATATTTGATGTGTTTCATCCTTCGGATACATCAAATCATTCGATTGAAATCGGATATCCGTTGTGATTCGTTAACCAAACGGATACATAGGATGATTTAATTTCGAATCGGATATTTGTTGTGATTTGTAAAAATGGGTGGATTCATTGAATGATTTAAACTTGATATTTGTAAAACATCGAATATAGTTTTTCGATTGTAGGAACAAATACGAGAATATAGAGTTAAGATTTGGCGAAGTGAATTCTAAAACCTTAGTGTTCTTTACCATTTTATTTCATTATTTTCTTTAGTTTATGTTTTATTTTGCACGACAAAAATCACAAAATTCGGAACTAGGTTAAAATAGAGTTGGTTTAAATAGAAATTGGTTTACACAACACAAATCCCTGTGGATCGACCTCGCACTTGCACACACGCTATATTGCACACGACTCGTGCACTTGCGAGTACAATTAAATTTGTACATCAAATTTTGGCGCCGTTGCCGGGGATTTGTTTGTTTGTGAAATTGATTTTTATTTGAATTGGTTTTATTTTTCTACTAGTTGTTTTATTTTTGCAATTTTATTTTATTGTATTTGTATTTGTTGTTGTTTCTGCCATTCTGATCTTAAAAAAAAAAAAAAAAACAGAAAAAAAAGAAAAAGAAAAAGGGGTTTGTTGTTTCTGTTTTTCTTGCTGCAGTTTCTGAGAATTTTAGTTTCTGTCAGTATGATCGATCGCACTCCATCTGCGATCGAGCGCACTCGAGCCTTTTCGGTGAGCAGCCTGCGTGCCTGCGCCTGATCCATTCTGCAAGTACGCACGAGCGCACAGCGAACGCACATCTGCGATCGAGTGCATCACCAGAAGCAGCTAAGCACAATTTTTTTTGTTGTTGTTTTGAAATTTCTTTTGTATATTGTTGTTGAATAGTTAGTTCTATTTTTTTGTTTGGTTGTTTGTGTTCTTTCTGTGATTATTCATTGTTGTTTAATCAGTTTATTTGAACACTCGAGATTGGTGTATGCTTGGTCGGAGATCCCTAAACTTAGATTTGACACCTTTAGATCCCGACATTGATAGAACTCTTAGGAGAACTCGGAGAGCACCTGTTGAGAGTGAGGATAGAGGTGAAATGGGAGACCAACAAGATAACATAGAGGAACCTAGGGTTGAGCATGAGGATGCTAGAGCTGGAAATCCCGAGCAAGCTAGAGCTTGGAATGTGGACTTCACTACGTCACTTAGGGAGTTGTTCGCACCTGTGGACTTCACTACATCCCATTCGTGTATAGTGTTGCCACCAACCAATGCTACTCATTTTGATTTGAAACCTCATGTCATCCAACTCCTACCATCGTTCCATGGTCTAGAACTTGAAAATCCTTATAGTCATGTAAAGAAATTCAAGGACATATGCACCACTTTCAAATTTCAAAATTTCTCCGAAGAGTCTGTTCATCTCAGACTATTTCCTTTCTCTCTACAAGACAAAGCTAGGGCATGGTTGGACTCCAACACGCCCGGATCCATTACATCTTGGGAAAGCTTGTTAAGCAAGTTCTATAACAAGTATTTCCCAATGTCAAAGGTCAATGAATGCAGAAAGGAAATAAGCTCCTTCACTCAAGAGGAGGATGAGAAATTTTCAGAGTGTTGGGAAAGGTTTAAGGAGTTGTTGATAAGATGCCCCCCACATGGATATGAGAAGTGGAGACTCGTTCAATTTTTCTACCAAGGATTGACCCAATCCAACCGTAGTATGATCGAGTCAATGAATGGGGGAGCATTCTTAAGTTTGACAGGGGATGCAGCATATAAGGCATTAGACAAGTTGTCCGACAGCTCACAGCAGTGGGATTTTTCGAGTTGTCGGGATAAATCTGCCCGTATTCCCAAGAAAGGTGGCATCTATGAGGTTAAGGAGGACACTGATTTGAGGATAAAGATAGATGCTCTGACCAAGAAGGTTGAAGCCCTTGCAGTGGGTCAATCCGTAAATGCCGCCAACACTTTCAATGTTGATGGCTGTTCAATCTGTGCTAATCCTATGCACTTAGCACAGAATTGTCCATTTTCACCGGCTTTTGCCGAGTGCGCCATGGAACAAGTGAATGCCTTTAATGACTTTAGGAAGCAAGCAAGCGGACCATACTCAGAGACATACAATCCAGGGTGGCGGAACCACCCTAATTTCTCATGGAAGCAGAGCCAACCAATGAATCAAGGATTTCCCTCACAGAATCATGGTCGTTCAACTCAACCAGTGCAACATCCTGCATCTTCGTCACAATCATCGCTGGAGGAAACGATGAAGGCATTCATACAATCGAATAGCCAGACCATACAAGAGCTCAAAAACTCTACCATGGCAAATACCCAAGCAATAGATGAAGTAAAGAATGCCACCATGGTTAACACCCAAGCAATTGCGAAGATGGAGAGTCAGATTGGACAGATAGCCAATCACTTGGGTGAGAGAGAAAAAGGGAAATTGCCCAGTCAGCCCGTGCCCAACCCAAAAGGTCAATATATGGTTGGGAATTCCTCAAATCCTGCACACGGACAAGAACATGTGCAAGCAATTGTCACTCTGAGGTCAGGAAGACAAGTGGACAATCAGGTGGCTGAGAAAGAAGAAGACCCTGCAGGGCAAGAAAAGGAAAAGAGTGGCAACAAAGAGAAGAGAGATGCCGAGCCATCTACAGCCACACCCATTATTGAGGACCCTCCTAGGTCATTTATGCGAAAGCACCTTACCCTGAAAGGTTGCAAGCCCCCAAGAAAGGAGGGAAGTTTGAGGACATTCTAGAAGTGTTCAAGCAAGTCCAAATCAATATTCCATTTTTGGACGCCATCCAACAAGTGCCTTCTTATGCGAAGTTCTTGAAGGATTTGATCACAGTTAAGAGAAGAACAAATGTCCCAAAGAAAGCATTTCTGACCGAGCAAGTTAGCTCCATCCTTCAGTGCAAGTTGCCCATTAAGTATAAGGACCCTGGGTGTCCTACCATCTCTTGCACGATAGGAGTCAGTCGAATTGAGAAGGCTCTTTTAGATCTTGGGGCGAGCGTGAATCTCCTACCCTATTCAGTTTACCTACAATTAGGGTTAGGGGAACTGAAGCCCACGTCCATGACACTTCAATTGGCTGATAGGTCAGTTAAGATACCACGGGGAATCATTGAGGATGTTTTGATCAAGGTGGATAAGTTTTACTTCCCCGTGGACTTCATTGTGCTAGACACAGAGCCGGTCAAGAATGTTGGCATTCAAATACCGGTGATTCTAGGGCGACCATTCTTAGCTACGGCTAACGCCCTGATTAATTGTAGGACAGGGGTGATGAAGATTTCCTTCGGAAATATGACAGTGGAGCTGAATATCTTTGATATCAGCAAACAACCATTGGAGTATGATGAAGTGAGAAATGTATGCTTGATAGAGGAGATTATGGAAGAGACAGTGAATGAATCAAGCATAGAAGACCCCTTGGAGGCATGCTTTGCTCAGTTCGGAGAGGATTTAGATTTGGACAAGTTGCTTGAGCAAGCAGATGCAATTTTGGAGACTGCTCCTCTGGTGAGCAGTGAGACGGAGGAGACAACAACACTTGATCCCCCAAAGAAGGAACTTAAGCCTCTACCGGATAACCTTAAGTATAAGTTCCTAGGTCCAGCAGATTCTTTGCCTGTGATTATAGCTTCGGATTTGGTTGATGCTCAAGAGGAAAAATTGCTAGAGGTGTTAAGACAGCACAAGGAAGCTATCGGTTGGACCATTGAGGATATCAAGGGGATCAGTCCCTCGGTGGTGATGCACAAGATACATTTAGAGGAGAATGCCAAGCCATCGAGGGAGCCACAGAGAAGGTTAAACCCAACTATGCAAGAGGTTGTGAGGGCTGAAGTGATTAAGTTGTTGGATGCAGGGATCATTTATCCAATCTCGGATAGCAAGTGGGTAAGCCCAATTCATGTTGTGCCAAAGCGGGCTGGATTGACGGTAGTAAAGAACAAGGATGATGAGTTGGTCCCAACTCGTATTCAGTCCGGATGGAGAGTTTGCATAGACTACCGCAAGCTAAATGCCGCCACAAGGAAGGATCATTTTCCACTCCCATTCATTGATCAGATGGTGGAACGTTTGGCTGGGCATGCATACTATTGCTTCTTGGATGGTTATTCTGGATATAACCAGGTCCCTGTGAACTCCGAAGATCAGGAGAAGACGACATTTACCTGTCCTTTTGGGACTTTCGCCTACCGTCGCATGATTAGTATTTTTTCTGACATGGTAGAGCGTTTCTTAGAGATTTTCATGGACGATTTCTCTGTCTTTGGTTCATCCTTTGATGAGTGTTTGCACTGCCTGACTTTGGTATTAGTACGGTGCAAGGAGAAGAACCTGGTGCTCAATTGGGAGAAGTGCCATTTTATGGTCAAGCAAGGTATTGTATTGGGGCACGTCATATCTCAGAGGGGGATTGAGGTTGATAAAGCGAAGGTGGATTTGATTTCCAACCTTCCACCCCCACGTACAGTGAAGGAGGTTCGCTCTTTTCTGGGCCATGCAGGATTCTACAGGCGGTTTATCCAAGACTTTAGCAAGATTGCCAGGCCTTTGTGCAAGTTGTTGGTGAAGGATGCCCCATTTGTATTTGATGAGGATTGCCAGAGAGCATTTGGGGACCTTAAGAGCATTCTGACGTCCACACCCATTATTCAGCCACCCAATTGGGGTGTACCTTTTGAGATCATGTGTGACGCATCGGATTATGCCGTTGGAGCTGTTTTGGGGCAGCGTATTGATAGACTCCCCCATGTCATTTACTATGCGAGCAGAACTCTGAACGATGCACAACTCAACTACTCCACCACGGAGAAGGAGTTGTTGGCAGTCGTTTTTGCGCTAGACAAGTTCAGATCCTATTTGCTAGGATCTAAAGTCATCATCTTTTCGGATCACGCAGCATTGAAGTATCTTTTTTCCAAAAAAGATGCTAAATCTCGTCTGATCCGATGGATTTTGCTACTTCAGGAGTTTGACATAGAAATTCGGGACAAGAAGGGTTCCGAAAATGTGGTGGCGGATCATTTGTCTAGATTGACTGTGGATTACACTGAGGACGCCAGCCCCATTTCGGAGACTTTCCCTGATGAGCAATTGATGCACATTGCTCATGAGCCCGCACCATGGTTTGCTGACATAGTGAACTATCTTGTCACCGGCCAACTGCCTCAGCAGTGGGGGCGACAAGATAGGTCCAAATTTTTGTCCGTGGTGAAACATTTTTTCTGGGACGATCCTTACCTGTTCAAGTATTGTCCCGATCAGATCATTAGGAGGTGTATACCTGAGCATGACCAATCCAATGTCATCTCCTTTTGTCATGATCATGCTTGTGGAGGCCATTTCAGTGCTAAGAAGACCGCTGCCAAGATTTTGCAGTGTGGATTCTATTGGCCTACCCTTTTCAGAGACGCCCACGCTTATTGTATATCTTGTGAGCGTTGTCAGAAGCTAGGGAGTATCTCTAGAAGGAATATGATGCCCCTCAGTCCCATTTTGATTGTTGAGATTTTTGACGTATGGGGCATCGATTTCATGGGACCTTTCCCGAACTCCTTTGGCTATCTGTACATCTTGGTTGCTGTGGACTATGTGTCCAAATGGGTGGAGGCGGTTGCATGCAAGACCAATGACCACAGAGTTGTGGTCCAGTTTTTGAGAGACACTATCTTTGCTCGTTTTGGTACGCCTCGAGCAATTATAAGTGATGGAGGTAAGCATTTTTGCAATCGGATTTTTGAGCAGTTGATGAAGAAGTATTTCATCACACATAAGGTTGCCACCCCGTATCACCCACAGACGAGTGGACAGGTTGAAGTTTCCAATCGCGAGATCAAGCATATTTTGGAAAAGACGGTAAACCCCAATCGAAAAGATTGGTCTATGCGATTGAGTGACGCACTGTGGGCATATAGGACAGCTTTCAAGACCCCGATTGGGATGTCACCCTATCGGCTTGTGTACGGGAAGGCATGTCATCTTCCCGTGGAGTTGGAGCATAGAGCATATTGGGCCATCAAGCAGCTGAACTTCAATCTTTTGAAGGCTGGCTCACAAAGGAAGCTCCAACTCAATGAATTAGAGGAGCTGAGGAATGATGCTTATGAGTCTGCACGGTTGTACAAGGCACAGATGAAGAAGGCTCATGACCAGAGCATTTTGAGACGATCTTTTGAGCCTGGTGAGAAAGTCCTTCTTTACAATTCACGGCTGCATCTTTTTCCAGGCAAGTTGAAATCTCGGTGGACAGGCCCATTTATCATTCGGACAGTTTTTCCTCATGGGGCCATCGAGATTGAGGATCCTCAGAATGGTAACACCTTCAAGGTAAATGGACAGAGATTAAAACCATTCTTAGAGTTGAGGAGTAAGGAGATTGAGACGACATTGTTGGAGGATCCGAGTTATTCTGAGTGATTGTCGTCTTTTGTGGAGAGTCTGGCTGAAGACTTAAAACTTAGCGCTTGTGGGAGGCAACCCTCATTCTTTCCTTACCATTTTATCTTGTTTGTTTGTTTCTGTTGTGTTTTTCAGGGCAAGTGTCTGCCATTCAAGTTTGGGGGAGCATTCTCCTATGTTACACCCGACTTGCGCCGCGCACCTGGTATTGTATCTCTGGACCCATTGGGGACAATGTGTCATTTTAGTTTGGGGGTGGGGTAGACATTTCTCTGTCTTTTTCCTTAATTATTCGTGTTGTTTTGTTATATATATATATATATATAATAAAAAATAAAAAATAAAAAAAATCTGCTATGTTATTGATTAAGCAAGGATAACACCTATTCTGTGGTTTGCATGTCATTGGTCTGTTTAGCATTTTGAACACAGCATGTCAGTAGGAATCTGAGTCTTTTGACTCATTGTTGGATTAGAGAGATTTCACATGTTCGAGTTTATCACCACGAGCACACTAGCACAGAATCGGTGAGGTATAAGATTTGACTTGATTAGGGTATATTTTGAGATAGGTAGGATGAAGTGTGATGAAACCATGGCTTGAAAAAAAAAAAAAAAAAAAAAAAAAATCAAATCAGTTTGAGCTTCTCATTGAGTAACCGGACCTCATGCCTCACAAAGCATTGAGTGTTCGCGTAAAAAGATGAGAAACCTAACTTGGTTGGTTGTATGGCTAGCTTGGCTTCGTAGCCTAGTTGACTTGAGTAATTAAGCCCTTAGGGATGTTTCTACATCCAGTGCCCTAAAACCATTTGGTTTGGGAGTCTCTGGCCCAACACTCGTTACATGGGTCAATTAGAAAGCTTAAGGAAGCTAAGCATTGCACAGCCTATACAAAAAAACAAAAAAAAAAAAAATTAAGCCTTGGTTGTTTCATCTGAGCAAATTCCTATCACATCTAAAGTACACCCAAGTTTGAGAATAAATTGAAGCCTCCGGATTTTATGTTAGTCTCACATTGCACTTATTGGAACATGTGTTGTCTCAAATTTCCATCTTTGAGTTGAATGATTTGTGCTTATCTTGATGATGTGATTGTGGTGTTCATTATGATAAACCTACTCATGATGTTAAAAACCATGTGTTTGTGTGGAAGTCCTTGTTTATGAAATAACATAGTGCATAAATGTTTGTGGGTATCATTCCTGTTAAACCCTCACGAGACTTCACTCGTCCTCTAGGGATACCTAGGGGTTTAAAAGGCTTGTTGCATGCGCTAAATGCAATCGTATATCCCACGAAAGATGGATTTATCTTTTGTTTTCTGTTTTTCCATTCTTGTTTTTAGTTTTGTATTGCTAAGGGACTAGCAATATGTAAGTTTGGGGGTGTGATAAGTGCTAAAATATTTATATTTTCAGCCCTTAACTTGCATGTTTTAATCCTTTGGTTTTGGTTAATTAGGACATTTTACTGCCTTTTTGTATTTTCTTTGTTTTATAGGCTTTTGGAAGAAAAGAAAGCATTTCTGGAAAAATTCCAAGCTTAAAGGGGCAAATTGGGAAGACCTAGAGGATATGGTTAAGCTTAACCAATCATGGTTAAAGTTTAATCAAATAAAGGAAAGGATTAATTCGGAATTTCTCAATTTGAAGTCAAATCGGATTGGATGCAAAATTGGATTCTGAATACGTCTCGGTATTTTGACCATAACTTTCATCTCAGATATCCGATTGAGGTGATTCAAGCGGCATTGGAAAGCTAACTCAAACTACTACAATTCATTGTGAAATAGCATTTTCCCAATTCGGAGCGCCGCAAGGCCAAAATCACGCCGCAAGATAGGACCGCAATTCTGGGCGAATCCTATTCCGATTTGGGCTTAGGTTTTCTTTATCCTAATTGGGCTTGGACTTAAATCTCCGAAATTCCTAGGATTACTAGGGCTTCTAGGGCTCTCCTAAGCCATATAAATAGACCTCTAAGCCTCACAATTGGAGGAGGCCGTTTTAAGCTGAATTACGACGTATTGCCGTGGGGAAGCTTTTGCTTTGTTTTCCATTGTAAGTTTTATTCTTTCGATGATGACAATTCAATTGGTGATTATTTTTGTTATCATGAGAGGCTAAATCTTTCAACTAAGGTTGAAGATGAAGCTTCGTCATTGACAAACTCATGTATTCTCGTATTTTGTTTATACAATTTTGACTTCGAATAAGGATGTTGTAGATTTTCATTCAATTGCTTGATTTATATCTTTTAATTGAATGTGATGAACTATTATGTGTTGGAGTTGGATATTTGATGTGTTTCATCCTTCGGATACATCAAATCATTCGATTGAAATCGGATATCCGTTGTGATTCGTTAACCAAACGGATACATAGGATGATTTAATTTCGAATCGGATATTTGTTGTGATTTGTAAAAATGGGTGGATTCATTGAATGATTTAAACTTGATATTTGTAAAACATCGAATATAGTTTTTCGATTGTAGGAACAAATACGAGAATATAGAGTTAAGATTTGGCGAAGTGAATTCTAAAACCTTAGTGTTCTTTACCATTTTATTTCATTATTTTCTTTAGTTTATGTTTTATTTTGCACGACAAAAATCACAAAATTCGGAACTAGGTTAAAATAGAGTTGGTTTAAATAGAAATTGGTTTACACAACACAAATCCCTGTGGATCGACCTCGCACTTGCACACACGCTATATTGCACACGACTCGTGCACTTGCGAGTACAATTAAATTTGTACATCACACAGGTTGACTAGGGAACTTCCCTCTTTCTCTTTCCCCCACTTGATTTGCTTTCTGGCCAACTTGTCCTTCTACCTTGATCATGGCCTACTTAAGTTCTTGTATGTCTCTATTGTTAGCCATGTTGGAATTCCTCATCTCCTGTACGGCTTGATTGGTGAAACCTTTTAGCTCTTGTATATCTTGGGAATTGCTCATGGTAGCATTCTTCAAATCTTGTATGTTCTTATCCATTGATTGCATGAATGCTTTCATCATGTCTTCCAGTGATGACTGTGGTGCAGGCTGCGGCCCTTGAATGGTGGATTGATAAGCAAGAGGTTGGGTTTGGTGAGATGGCCAGAACTGATTCTGAGCTTGAGTGGATGTATCTCTCGAGTTCAATGGTTGATTCTGCTTCCAAGAGAAATTGGGGTGATTCCGCCACCCTGGATTTTAAGTTTCAAAAGACGGTCCAGTTGTGGGTTTTCTGTACTCATTGAAGGCATTGACTTGCTCAGTTGGATATTCTGTTGACAAAGTTGGGCAGTTTTGAGTGAAGTGCGTTTGACTCTCACATAACCCACATGCATTAACTTGGTAAGTATCTACTGCATTCACTGGTTTGTTTAAGACCATAGTCTCAAACTGATGCCTGAGAACCTTGAACTCCTCCCTTAATTCAGCATCGTTCCTCACCTCATAGATGCTTCCTGTCTTGGGAGTGGGTTGTTGTCTGCCCAACTATCTTGAAAATCTCATTGTTGTGCTCGTTCAGCCATTTCGTCCAAAGTTTTATAGGCTTCATCCCCAATAAGACTTAAGAATTCTCTACCATTCATAGTCTCAAGCGAGTTTCACTCACTTGGTGTTAGTCCCCTGTAGAAAATTTGAACAAGCACCTCATTCTCAAACCTGTGGGGTGGGCATTTTATAATAAGCACTTTAAATTTCTCCCAACTATCAATGAATCTTTCCATTCTTTCTATTTGAAATTGGTGATCTGCAGACGGAGGTTATTGATTTTGGAAATTGGGAAGAATTTGTGGTAAAATTTGCTTTGCAGCATATCCCAAGAAGTGATAGATCCAGGCCTATTGTTGAGTAGCCAGGATTTCGCCCTATCATGTAAGGACAGAGGGAATAACCGAAGACGCACCGCTTTTGCTTGGGCATTCTGCATATTAACAATATCGCAGATTTCCAAAAAAATCCTCACATTAACATATGGATCCTCATTCTCTAATCCTCTAAACGCAGGAAGGTGACTTATTGTACTCGGCTTCAGCTCGAAGCGAGTAGCTGACAACACTATACACGATGGTGTGTTGGTAATATTGGGTACGAACAGCTCCCTAAGGGATCTAGGTTGATTTCGTTCTCCTATCTTAACAGACTTTTCCAAATCAGACTCGGAACTTTGAGAATTTGTGTGTGAGTTTGGTGGCTATCTTAGATTCTCTCTCGCAGTTCTTTCAATTTCGGGATCAAAAGTGTTTAACTCCAGATTTGAAGATAACATGCAAATAGAAACTAACAAACTAACAAACTAAAACTAAAATGAATTGAACTAAATGAAATTATATTAAACTAACTAAACGCAATTGCAAGCAGAAATTAATTTAAACAGAAACTAAAAACTCAAGAAAAGGACCAAAAGATTTTGGCTAAAATCTACTGAACTGTAGCGGTTGCTGTCTTGGCCACAAGTGCGCTCAATCGTAGTAGGGCTGTAATACAAACAAAACAACAAAACAAAAACAAAAAAAAGAAAAAAAAATTTTCTTTTTTATTATTTTTATTTTTATTAGTAACAAGATTAAAACAAATCAAATTGCAGAAAAATAAAATCCTAATTATAACTAGTAGAAGAATGAAACTAATCTAGAAATAAATTGGTTTCAAAAAAATAAACAATTCCCCGGCAACGGCGCCAAAAACTTGTTGTGGAAATTTATTTAACTCGCAAGTGTACGAATCAATTGTAGTTAATGGATTGCAACTGCGAGGTCGAACCCACAGGAAATTGTAATCTTGAAAACAATTTTAAATCTAAATTAATTAAACTCTAATTTAGTTCCAAATTTTTGAGAGAATTTTTTGTTTGAATGAAAAAGTAAAAACATAAACAATTTAAAGTGATTGAAAACTTATGACAAAGGACTAAGGTTCCGGAATCCGCACTCACAAATTCATAACAATATAATTTCATGATCTATAATATTCCCCAAAGTTCTCACATATAAATCTTAAGTTTGTTTTACTATTGCTTCAAAGAATTAATCAAAACATCCCATGTATCCATTCATAACCCAAATCACAAAAGAAATCCAATATTCGATCAAATCATTAACTGTATCCGTAAATCACAAGAAAATATCCAATCTTTATCAAGACATCAATTGTATCCAGAGAATAAATCACATGGAAAATCCAATATTTAACAAAGAAAACCAAGCAATCAACTGTATTGAATAATCTTAAATCATCAAGTGTATCCTTGAATCACAAAGATATCCAAGAATTATTCAATCCAATTGATTAGAAATAAAACAATAGAGCAATTAAACCATTAAATTGGGAAATATTACATACATGAAACAAAGTTGCTAATCATAAGTGAGGCTTCATCTTCAACCTTAGTTGAAGGTTTAGCCTCTCATGTTATTGAAAGACAAAACAAAATTGATTGAATTCATAATGTAAAATCGAGTACTTACAAATAAGAATCACAAAGTAGAGATCCAAAAGCTAGGACAACCTTAAACTCTCTTATTTCTCCTCTGTAATATTGAAATTCGTAGCTTCCCTCACTAATCTGATAATTCCCTATTTATAGACCTAAAACTTAGGGTTTTACAAGTTGAAATCGGATAAAATTCGTCCAAGTTTAAACCCTTTAACTGCGGGACGATTTTGGATTAGTAAACGTCCGAATTAGGAAACTTTTATTTCAAAATTAATTGTATTATTTTGAGTTAGCTTTTCAATGCCGCTTGAATCACCTCAATCGGATATGTGAACTAAAAGTTATAGTCAAAATACTGAGACGTGTTCAGAATCTGAATTTGAATCCAATCCGAAATTTTATCAAATCTGAACTTTAATCCAATCTTATCTTTAATCCAATTTAACCATTTCTTGGGTTTGGTTAAGCTTAACCACATCATCAAGGTCTTCTCAAAGTATGTTTTCTTCCGAAAAGTAGTTTTTCTTCAATGGCCTACAAAATACTAAAAACACAAAAATAACATAGAACATTAGATAATAACACAGTTAAAGGATTAACACAAGTAAATTAAGGGGTCCAAATATGCAATATTTGGCACACATCAAACATCAAAGGAATCAGCCCTGTAGTAGTGATGCATAAGATTCATCTGGAAGAAAATGCTAAAACTTCTCACGAGCCACAAAGACGGTTGAATCCAGTCATGCAAGAGGTAGTTCGAGTGGAGGTAATTAAACTTCTGGATGCGGGATACATATACCCAGTCTCTGACAGCAAATGGGTGAGTCCCATTCATGTGGTGCCGAAGAAGGCAGGGATTATAGTCATCAAGAACAAGGAAAATGAGTTGGTCCCCACTCGTGTGCAGTTAGGATGGAGAGTATGCATTGACTACAGAAAGTTAAATGCCGTGACAAGAAAATACCACTTTCCTCTACCGTTCATCGATCAGATGTTGGGGAGATTGGCTGGCCATGAGTACTGCTATTTCCTTGATGGCTACTCCGGCTACAACCAAATTCCACTAGACCCCAAAGATTAAGAAAAAACTACTTTCACTTGTCCTTTCGGTACGTTTGCCTATCGCCGTATGCCATTTGGATTGTGCAATGCACTCGCCCCTTTTCAGCGGTGCATGATCAGCATCTTTTCAGATATGGTTGAACGTCACCTAGATATCTTCGTGGATGACTTCTTTGTCTTCGGTTCATCATTTGGGGAGTGTCTACATCATCTCACATTGTTTTGGGGCATGTAATTTCCCACAAAGGTATCGAGGTTGACAGAGATAAGGTTGATCTAATCTCTAACCTTCCGCCATCGCGGACAATTAAGGAGATTCGGTCGTTTCTGGGACATGCTGGGTTCTATAGAAGATTCATCATGGACTTCAGCAAGATAGCAAGACCTCTATGTAATCTACTGGCCAAAGATGTTCCGTTTGATTTCAATGACAAGTGCCAGACAGCCTTTGAGATTCTGAAGAAGACCTTAACTTCTACACCAATCATTCAGCCACCTAATCGGGGGGTTTTGTTCGAGATAATGTGTGATGCCTCCGATTATGCTGTGGGAGCCATTTTAGGTTAGCAAGTAGAGAAGATTCCGCATGTCATATACTATGCTAGCAAGACTCTGAATGATGCACAACTCAACTACTCCTCCACTGAAAAGGAGTTGTTGGCTGTAGTGTTTGCTCTGGATAAGTTTAGATCTTACTTACTAGGATCTAAAGTCTTAGTCTACTCGGATCATATTGCGCTAAATATCTATTGTCAAAGAAAGATGCTAAATCTCGTCTCATCCAGTGGATTCTGTTGCTGCAACAGTTTGATATTGAAATTCGAGACAAGAAGGGTTCTTAGAATGTGGTAGCTGACCATCTATCCAAGTTGGTTGTGGACTTCAATGAAAATGCTGTGCCAATTGCTGAGACATTCCCTGATGAACAACTTATGCACATCTCTCAAAATCCTGCAACATGGTTCGCAGACATAGTGAACTTCCTTGTCACTGCCCAGATGCCATCACATTGGACCAGGCAAGACAGATCAAAATTCTTAGCTGGGGCGAAGTACTTCTTTTGGGATGATCCTTACCTGTTCAAATACTGCCCAAATCAGATTATAAGGAGATGCATTCCTGAAAATGACCAGCAAAATGTCCTATCTTTTTGCCATGATCATGCATGTGGAGGCCACTTCAGTTCTAAAAAGACTACGGCGAAGATTCTTCAAAGTGGATTCTATTGGCCCTCCATTTTTCGTGATGCCTATGCCTATTGTTCAGCCTGTGATAGATGCCAGAAGTTGGGGAGCATTGGAAGAAGGAATATGATGTCGTTGAACTCGATCCTTATTGTGGAGATGTTTGATGTGTGGGGCATTGATTTCATAGGGCCCTTCCCTAATTCTTATGGGTATCTTTTCATCCTTGTGGCGGTGGATTATGTTTCCAAGTGGGTGGAGGCCATTGCCTGCAAGACTAATGATCACAGAGTCGTGTTGCAATTTTTGAAGGAAAATGTGTTCGCACGTTTTGGGACACCACGTTCCATCATCAGTGATGGGGGGAAGCATTTCTACAACCGATATTTTGAGCAACTCATGGAGAAGTATGGTATTACTCATTAAGTTGCAACACCCTACCATCCTCAGACAAGTGAGCAAGTTGAGATATCCAACAGAGAAATCAAGTGGATATTAGAAAAGATGGTGAACCCGACAAGAAAGGACTGGTGATAAGTGCCAAATATTGCATATTTAGACCCCTTTATTTACATTAGTTAATCCTTTAGCTGTGTCGTTATTTAATATTTTGTGTTAGTTTTGTGTTTTTAATGTTTTGTAGGTCATTAAAGAAAAACTACAGCTTTAAAGGGAAATATGCAAAGTTTGGAAGAAAGCATACTTTGAGAAGACCTAGATGATGTGGTTATGTCTAACCAAATCCAAGAAAAAGGTTAAATCAGATTAAATTGGATAAAAGATCAGATTGGATAAGATTTCGGATCGGATTCAAATTCAGATACTGTATATGTCTCAGTATTTTGACCATAACTCTCTTCTCAGATATTGGATTGAAGTGATTCAAATGGCATTGGAAAGATAACTCAAAATAATACAATTCATTGTGAAATATGATTTTACTAATTCGAACGGTTACTATGTCAAAATCGCCCTACAATTAAGGAACACAAATCTGGACGAATCTTATTCCGATTTCAAACTTCTATTTTGACTGGGAGACAGACCTCCGAATTATCTAGGTTTACTTGGGCTTCTAAGACTTCCCTAGGCTTATAAATAGACTTCTTTGCATTCAAGAAAAGACACAATCCCAAAGAGCAAAATTCTTTTGTTTAGTTTTTCTTTAGGTTTAGGTTTAGGTTTAGATTTTATTTTTATATGGAACTAAATTCCCAACTAAGGTTAGGGATGAAGCCTCACCGATGAAGAACAACATCACTTTTATGTAAGTTTTTATTATTCTAATCTTATTGGGTTTTATATCTCAATTGTTTTACTTCTAATCAATTGTATGGAGTGATTCATGGATATCTCTTGTGATTCAAGGATACATGTGATGATTTGAGATAATTTCATATGATTGATTGCTTGGCTTTTAACTCATAAAAATTGGATATCCCTTGTGATTTGTTCTACGGATACATCTGGTGTTTCAATTGAATTTGGATTCCTTTTGTGATTTGGTCAATGAATGGATATATGGGATGGTTTTGATTAATTCTTTGAAACATAGTAAAACATATCTATAATTTAATTTGTGAGAACTTCGGATTAATATTGATAAACATGGAAGTATGATGTTATGATTCGGTGAATGTGAATTCTCAAACCTTAGTGTTTTATCTTTTAGTTTATTTTAATTAGTTTATGTTTAATCTTTTAATTTTCAAAAACTCAAAATTCAAAACCCTTTTGGAACTAGGTTAGGATTTAATTAGTTGAGATATAACTTATTTTTTCAAAAACACAATTCCCTGTGGGTTCGACCTCGCACTTGCAAAACATTATATTGCAAACGATTCGTGCACTTGCGAGTTAAATAAATTTGCACAGCAAGTTTTTGAACACCCTCAAACTTACGTTTTGCTAGTCCCTTAGCAAAACAAAATGAAAAATAAAATAAAAGCAAGAAACATAAATCCTCTTTCGTGGGAGGGACGATTGCATTTAGCATATGCAACAAGCCTTTTAAACCCCTAGGCATCCCTAGTGGACGAGTGAAGTCTCGTGAGGGCTTAACAGGAATGATACCCACAAACATTGTGCACTATGTTGTTAACAAGAAATAAGTTTCAGATAAACCATGGTTCTTATTCATGAGCAAACTTAAAAAGACAAACACCATCATAACAGTCAAAAGGAAATCCAAAATCAAATCACTCATAAATGGACAATTTAGACCTCATATGTTCTGAAATGTGTAAAGTGTAATTAACATACAATCATGAAGCTTTCAGCTTAAACTCAAGACAAGTTCCATAAAATTTGTAAGAATCCCTACCAAATGAAACAACCAAGGCAAGATATGCATTTTTTTTTTTTTTTTTAACAGGCTCTGCAATGTCTAACTCCCTTAAGCTTTCTAATTGACTCATGTAACAAGTGTTAGGCCAATGACTCCCAAGCCAGGTAGCTTTAGGGCACTAGATGTAAAACATCCCTAAGGGCTTATTAACTTAAGTCAAAAAGGCTACGAAGTCAGATTAGCCATATCATAAATCAACACTGAACTTTACACCTTTTGACGCGAACACTCAATGCTTAACGAGGCAAGAGGTCCGGTTACTCAGTGAAAAACTCAACATGATCTTTCTTTTCTTTTTCCTTCTCTTTTTTATTTATTTATTTTCTTCTTTTTTATTTTATATCTTGCAAGCCAATTGTTATTCATCAATAGGTCATCCCACAAATCTCAAAGTGAACAAGCTTAAGCTCAAACATCATTCCTCACAGAAAACATGCTAATGTGCTCATAAAAATTTATCTCAAAACAAGTAAAATCTCTTTTACCCAAAAATAAGTCAAAGGACTCAGACTCCTAATGACATAATAATGTGTTCAACCCTTTAAGCAATCCAATTAAATGCAAACCATAGTCACAGTTTAACTCAATCTTGACAAAAACATAGCACAATTTTTTTTTTTTTTTTCAAAATTTTTTAACACAAAAAGACAAATAAAAATAAACAAATAAGAACCAAAATAAACAGACAAAGTGTTTTTCCATACCCCCAAACTTGAATTACACATTGCCCTCAATGTGTAGTATAGAAATACATTACCGAAAGTAAAGAAATCTCAAGGTGTGAAAAAGGCCAGAGCGTCCCCTAAACTTAAACACCAAAACACCTGTCAACAAAAACTAACAGCAATATTTTTTTCATAGAAACAAATATCAAAAGATTAATTGTTGTTAGAAACAAAAACAAATAAAATTAACATGTAATGAAAAAGGAAAGAAAGAATTTTTGGAGTGAAGTGCAGAAAATAAATTGGAGGAGAAAACTTTACAGCGCTTCCCCCTATCATGTGGATGTCCAACTAATCCCTTTCACCCCTTCTTCTTCAAAACTCGATACCCCTCTGGAAGGATATTTCGCCATCTTATGTAGAATTTCTTGTTTCGAAGGATTTTCTTAGGAAAGTGGTGCCTAGATTTGTGTGCTTGTGTGCACAAGTCCTTGAGTATCTTGACATAAAATGGCTCTTTGAGACATTCAGGTGATGAAGCTTTAGGCTCTTGATATGTCTCAAGAGGGACAGTGATGCAGGCAGGAGCTTCAGTACTGACTTCCATGTCACTGGGTAGATTAGGATCCACTGGGGGCTCACTATTTGCTTGGTGCTCAACTTGGTCAGTGTGCTCAACTTGCTCATCTTTCTCTTCCTCCTCTTTGTTATACTCTATGCTCTCATTGTCCCAATACTGAGTCATTGGCTCAAGTTGATGTTCAGATGGATGTTCATTCTCACTCTGGCCAATCCATTCTTCCATCCCTGCGGTAGCATGAGTATTAGCATCTTTGAGCTCTTGATTAAATTGACGCAGTTCATCTGTGAGCTCTTGATTGAATTGACACAGTTCTTCTTTGAGCTCTTGATTGAATGGACACAGTTCTTGTTTCATCTGGGAGTTGGACTGGTCGACTTTTTCTATTAATGTTTTCATCATGTCTTCCAGTGATGACTGTGATGCAGACTGTGGCACTTGAGTGGTAGACTGATAAACAGGAGGTTGAGCTTGATGATCGAACTGTGGATATTCTGAATGGTGCAATTCATCAAATTGGTGAGCATACTTTCCTGTAGCCTGAGCTGACCAAGAGAAATTAGATTGGTTGCTCCAGTCCGGATTGTAATAATTGAAATTTGAATCAAACCCTGGACTGGAGAAACTGGTGTTCATTTGCTCATATGGAAAATTAGAAGCTTGTCCCCATGATGGACAATCACTATAATGATGATAAGGATTAGAGCAATATGAACATGCATTATGTGGGTAAAAATTTTGAGGGTAGTTGGTAGGAATTGGTGTCCTATAACTAGGAGATGCATTAAAATGAAAATTCATGCTTCCCCCTCACTTTTTAGCATGCAAATATCCCACATAAAACATTAACCAATTTTTATTTATTTTTTAATTATTATTTATTTTTAGTTTTAAATAAAATAAACTAAAACAAAAAAAAACGACTAACTAATAAAATAAAACTAAAATTTAAAAACTCACAAAAAGGACCAAAAATAAATTTTTTGCAAAAATCTACAAAACTGCTGCAGTTGCTGCCTATGCTATGAGTGCGCTCGATCGCGCTAATGTGCGGAAGGTGCTGCGGCAGAACTGTAAAACAAGCCAAACAAAACAAAAAACAACAAGAAAAATCTTTTTTTTTTTTTTTTTTTTATTAGTAACACGAATAAAACAAAACAAATTGCAGAAAAATAAAATCCTAATTATAACTTGTAGAAGAATAAAACTAATTTAAACATAAATTGGTTTCAAAAATTGAACAATTCCCCGGCAACGGCGCCAAAAACATGTTGTGCAAATTTATTTAACTCGCAAGTGCACGAATCGTTTGCAATATAATGTTTTGCAAGTGCGAGGTCAAACCTACAGAGAATTGTGTTTTTGAAAAAGCAAGTTATATCTAAACTAATTAAATCCTAACCTAGTTCCAAAAGGGTTTTGAATTTTGAGTTTTTGAAAATTAAAAGATGAAACATAAACTAATTAAAATAAACTAAGAGATAAAACACTAAGGTTTGAGAATGCACATTCACCGAATCATAACATCATACTTCCATGTTTATCAATATTAATCCGAAGTTCTCACAAATTAAATTATAGATATGTTTTACTATGCTTCAAAGAATTAATCAAAACCATCACATGTATCCATTCATTGACCAAATCACAAAAGGAATCCAAATTCAATTGAAACACCAGATGTATCCGTAGAACAAATCACAAGGGATATCCAATTTTTATGAGTTGAAAGCCAAGCAATCAATTATATGAAATTATCTCAAATCATCACATGTATCCTTGAATCACAAGAGATATCCAAGAATCACTCCATACAATTGATTAGAAGTAAAACAATTGAGATATAAAACCCAATAAAATCATAATAATAAAAACTTACATAAAAGTGATGTTGTTCTTCATTAGTGAGGCTTCATCCCCAACCTTAGTTGGGAATTTAGCTCCACATAAAAATAAAATCTAAACCTAAACCTAAAGAAAAACTAAACAAAAGAATTTTCCTCTCTGGGATTGTGTCTTTTCTTGAATGCAAAGAAGTCTATTTGTAGGCCTAGGGAAGTCTTAGAAGCCCAAGTAAACCTAATAATTCGAAGGTCTGTCTCTCAGTCAAAATAGAAGTCTAAAATCGGAATAGGATTCGTCCAGATTTGTGTCCCTTAATTGTGGGGCGCTTTTGACATAGTAACCGTCCGAATTAGGAAAATCCTATTTCACAATGAATTGTAGTATTTTGAGTTGGATTTCTAATGCCGTTTGAATCACTTCAATCCGATATTTTAGCAGAGAGTTATGGTCAAAATAGTGAGACATATACAAAATCTGAATTTGAATCCAATCCGAAATCTTATCCAATCTGATCTTTTATCCAATTTAATCTGATTTAACCTTTTTCTTGGATTTGGTTAGACATAACCACATCATCTAGGTCTTCTCAAAGTATGCTTTCTTCCAAACTTTGCATATTTCCCTTTAAAGCTGTAGTTTTTCTTTAATGACCTACAAAACATTAAAAACACAAAACTAACACAAAATATTAAATAATGGCACAGCTAAAGGATTAACTAATGTAAATAAAGAGGTCTAAATATGCAATATTTGGCACTTATCAACTGGTCTCTTCGACTCAATGACGCTATGTGGGCATACCGGACAGCATTCAAGACTCCAATTGGCATGTCTCCCTACCGACTCGTGTATGGCATGGCTTGTGTTAAATGCCAAAATATCCATATTTTAGCCCTTAAACTTATGTGTGTTAATTTCTTAAGTGTTGTTAATTTGTGATATTTTAATTCTTTTATGTATTTTCTATGCTTTTGTAGGCTTTTGGAAGAGAAGGAAGTAAATCTAGAAGATTTGGGTTCAAAGAGAGGAATTGGGAAAAGTCAGAGCTCCTGACAGTACGATCGAGCACAGGGAACCTGCGATCGAGCGCACTACCAGAGAAGATTAGCAGCGACTGCAGCCATGTGAGATCGTGCGCACACAGAAGAGTCTGAATCGCAGACGTGCGATTGAGTGCACACGGGTTGCGATCGATCGCACCTGTGCGCTGGTGACACATCAGAGGCGGCCAGACTCCCTTTCCTTCCATATTAGGGTTTTCCAAGTCCCGCTTGTAATAGGACTAAAACCCTACAAATTTTTTAGGTTTACTACTGTGTCAAGATCTTCTAAAAGCCTATAAATATACCTCTTAGGTTCTAGGAAAGAGTGTGGAGAAAGAGGCACAAGCTCTGGAAAGGAACTGAAGGCTAGATCAAAAGGAGTTTGGTTTTTCTTCTCTTCCACCTTTTATTTTTATTATGTAGTTTATATTTTATTTAGAGCTAGATTGAAGCGCTAGTCATGTCTATTTATGATTTCAATATTGGCGCCTTTGCTATAATTACATTTTGGTGTATTTAACTTGATTAATTCCTGTTATCTTGAATTCTTTATATGTGTTTGTCTGGCCAACATATGCATGTGGTATGGATTAGTTAATTAAATCAATTTGGATGATCGAGTCCTGGGTTTAATAAGAGTAACAAAAGAAATCCACACTGGGTTCTTGGGTTAATCAACATGGGGAACCGAGAGTCGACACCCATGCCCTAGGCCTCATGTGCTTGTCGATTTCCACAGATTTATGCTTTCTTAAAGAACAACTTAGTAGTCACTCATGCTAAATCCTTTAAGAAAGAAAAGAATTAGAGTAGACACCCATGCCTAATTCGTTGCTTAGGAAAATCAATAGCTTAAGAAGTAGACACCCATACCCTTAGGTTGGCAAACATTAAATATACCGGTATGATTGGAGCATTGGCATATTGTTATCTTAATTAGTCTGATTAGTGGTGAATATCAAAACCCTAATCCTTTTTAGTTTTAGGTTATTTTTTATTTTATTTCTTTATATTAAATTCAATCGTGACAATTGAATTTTATATATTTAATTAAATAGGAAATTACTTCTAAACATAATTTACCAATCCTCGTGGAAATGATTTCGTATTTGCCTGCTATACTATCATTTGATCTTATGCACTTGCGAGTAAAATGTACCAAGTATTTGCCTATTAATTTAGGTGGGTATTTGGCACAACAAGTTTTTGGCGCCTCCTTGTGGAATTGGAGCACTGGGCTTATTGGGCTATAAAGCAGCTGAATTTCAGTCCCACCAAGGTTGGTGATCAAAGAAAGTTACAGCTAGATGAATTAGAAGAATTGAGGAATGATGCCTACGACTATGCGAAGCTATACAAAGCTCAGATCAAGAAGATCCATGACCAAAACATTTTGAGAAGATCCTTTGAAGTTGGTCAGAAAGTCCTCCTTTACAACTAACGTTTGCATCTATTTACAGGAAAGCTCAAATTCCAATGGACTAGACCATTCATAGTGCATGCAGTTTCTACTCATGGAGCCATCGAGATCGAGGATCCTAAGGATGGAAGTACTCTCAAGGTCAATGGTCAGCAGTTGAAGCCGTTCTTGAACTGGAAATTTCGGAGAGTGAGGAATTGCCTTTGGAAGATCCTACGTCGTCTACTTAATCATTAGCGGTGAAAAGTCTAGCTGAAGACTGTAAACTTAGCGCTCATGGGAGGCATTCCTTTTTCTTGTTTTACTTTTAGTCATATTTTTTATTTTTTGTTTCGTTTATGTTCATTTTTGTTTTATTTTTGTGTTTTTCAGGACAGGTGTTGTCACGAGTAAGTTTGGGGGTCGTCTCTTTGCTCACTCTGGTTCCTTATACCTCTTGGTATTGTATTTCTGCCTACATTGAGGACAATGTGTAATTCAAGTTTGGGGGTATGGAAAAACATTTCGTCTGTTTATTTTTGTGCTTATTTGTTTAAGTTTTATATATATATATTTGTGCTATGTTGTTGTCAATTTTGAGTTATACTGTAACTGTGATTTGCATTTCATTAGCTCGTTTAAAGGGTTGAACGCATCATTATGTCATTAAGAGTTTGAGTCATTTGACTTATTTTTGGGTAAAAGAGATTTCACTTGTTTTGAGATAAATTTTTATGAGCACATTAGCATGTTTTCTATGAGGTATGATGTTTGAGCTTAAGCTTGTTCTCTTTGAGATTTGTGGGATAACTTATTGATGAATAACCATTGGCTTACAAGATAAAAAATAAAAATAAATTAAAAATAAATTAAAAAATTAAAAAAAGAAGGAAAAAGAAAAGAAAGATCATGTTGAGTTTTCCGCTGAGTAACTGGACCTCTTGCCTCATTAAGCATTGAGTGTTCGCGTTAAAAGGTGTGAAGTTCAGTGTTGATTTATGATGTGGCTAGTCTGGCTTCGTAGCCTTTTTTACTTAAGTTATTAAGCCCTTAGTGATGTTCTACATCTAGTGCCCTAAAGCAACATGGTTTGGGAGTCATTGGCCTAACACTTGTTACATGGGTCAATTAGAAAGCTTAAGGGAGTTAGACATTGCAGAGCCTATGAAAAATAAATGCATATCTTGAATTGGTTATTTCATTTGTTAGGGAGTCTTACAAATTTTATGGAACTTGTTTTGAGTTTAAGCTGAAAGCTTCATGATTGTATGCTAATTACACTTTACACTTTTCAGAACATATGAGGTCTCAATTGTCCTTTTGTGAGTGATTTGACTCTGGATTTCCTTTTGACTGTGATGATGGTGTTTATCTTTTTAAATTTGCTCATGAATAAGAACCATGGTTTATGTGAAACTTCTTTCTTGTTAACAACATAGTGCGTCAATGTGTGTGGGTATCATTCCTGTTAAGCCCTCACGAGACTTCACTCGTCCACTAGGAATGCCTAGGGGTTTAAAAGGCTTGTTGCATATGCTAAATGCAATCATCTCTCCCACAAAAGAGGATTTATGTTTTGTTTTTGTTTTGTTTTCATTTTATTTTTCGTTTTGTTTTGCTAAGGGACTAGCAAAAGTTAAGTTTGGTGGTGTTTGATGTGTACCAAATATTGCATATTTGGACCCCTTAATTTACTTGTGTTAATCCTTTAGCTGTGTTATTATCTGATGTTTTGGGTTAGTTCTGTGTTTTTAGTGTTTTATAGGTTGCCAACAGGAAGCTTGGGGTTTTATGTGAAATTGCATACTTTGGAAGGAATTTACAAGAGTCTATCAACACGATTGAACGCAAAAGATCGAGCGCAGCAAGTGTGAGATCGAGCGCAAACAAGCCAAGTTCAAAACACAGAGCGTGCACATGCCTGCATGGCAAGGGAGACCAACGTGCCCGAGTACGTTCGAGCGCAGCAAATGTGCAATCGAGCACACTGTCCGGTCTAGCAGCGAGTTTAAGTTTATTTCAAATTGTAAACTCTAGTTTTAGGCCTATAAATAGAGAATTATCAGATTAGTTTAGGGGGGCTACGAATTTCAAGATTTCAGAGGAGAAAGAAGAGAGTTTAAGGGTTTCTTAGCTTTTGGATCTCAGCTTTGTGATTCTTATTTGTAAGTACTTAATTTTACATTATGAATTCAATGAATCTTGTTTTGTATTTCAATAACATGAGAGGCTAAACCTTCAACTACGGTTGAAGATGAAGCATCACTTATGATTAGCAACTTTGTTTCAATTGATTTATTCTCTGGATACAATTGATGTTTTGATAAAGATTGGATATTTTCTTGTGATTTACGGATACAGTTAATGATTTGATCGAATATTGGATTTCTTTTGTGATTTGGGTTATGAATGGATACATGGGATCTTTTGATTAATTCTTTGAAGCAATAGTAAAACAAACTTAAGATTTATATGTGAGAAATTTGGGGAATCTTATAGATCATGAAATTATGTTGTTATGAATTTGTGAGTGCAGATTCTGAAACCTTAGTGCTTCGTCATAAGATTTCAATCACTTTAAATTGCTTATGCTTTTACTTTTTCATTCAAACAAAAAATTCTCTCAAAAATTTGGAACTAGATTAGGGTTTAATTAATTTAGATTTAAAACTGCTTTCAAGAATACAATTCCCTATGGGCTCGACCTCTCACTTGAAATCCATTAACTGCAATTGAATCATACACTTACGAGTATTAAAATTTGCACAACAAGGGGTCTAAATAGCGGCGACCTCGAGGATAGCCGCTGTTTAGAAGAGGAAAATAAATTAAAAAATTAAGGAAAAAATATAAAAAAGCCCCCCAAACTACCAGCCGTTTTCAATTTAGCCCCTTAATGTTCCAAAAGTGATAAAGTAGCCCCCCAAACTACCAAACTATTGCATTTTGGCCACTCCATTAGTCAAAACCGTCAGTTTGGACGGAAACTACAAAACGACGTCGTTTTGTTATGGGTAAGTTACAACAATGCCCTTTTATGAAAAAAAAATTTTGGAAAAAATATAAAAAAGCCCCCCAAACTACCAGCCGTTTTCATTTTAGCCTCCTAATGTTCAGAAAGTGATAAAGTAGCCCCCCAACAAAACGACATCGTTTTGCAGTTTCCGTCCAAACTGACGGTTTTGACTAACGGAGTGGCTAAAATGCAATAGTTTGGTAGTTTGGAGGGCTACTTTATCACTTTTGAAACACTAGGGGGGCCAAATCAAAAACGGCTGGTAGTTTTGGGGGCTTTTTTATATTTTTCCCAAAAATTAAATAGGTTATTAACGGCAACTCACTATCGCAGCTATTTAGTCCCAAACAGCGGCGACAACCAATGTCACCATTGATAAGGGGTCTAATTTGCGGCGACCCTCAAAGAGGAAAATAAATTAAAAAATTAAATAGGTTATTAGTGGCAACTCACTATCGCTACTATTTGGTCCCAAACAGTGGCGACAACCTTTAGTCGCCGCTGATAAGGGGTCTAAATAGCGGTGACCTATCGAGTCGCCGCTATTTAGAAGAGAAAAATAAATTAAAAAATTCAACAGAAATAGCGGTGACTAAAGGTTGCCGCTATTTTGTCCAAAACAGCGGTGACACTTATTGTCACCACTAATGATGGGTTAATAGCGGCGACAACAAAATAGCGGCGACTCTGTTGTCGCCGCTATTGACCCTTGAAAAATTTAAAAAAAAAAAAAAAACAAGACAAATTTTCCTATAAAAACAAATTATATATATATATATATATATTATTGAAGTTTTCTATTTCTTATTCTTATTCTTATTTAAATGTTTGATTGATCATGATAAGATCAAATGTTCGATCAAACATCCGATCGATCCTAGTGAATTGGTTCGATTGATCATAATAGGATCAAATGAGCCATAAAATGTTCAATCAAATATCCAATCGATCAAATATCTGATCGGTCAAACATCCGATTGATCCTAGTAAATTAGTTCGATTGATCGTGATAGGATCAAATGTTCGATCGAATATCCGATCGATCCTAGTGAATTAGTCCAATTGATCGTGATAGGATGAATTGATCGATCAAACATCCGATCGATCCTAGTGAATTAAATCGATTGATCGTGATACGATCAATTGATCGATCAAGCATCCAATCGAGCCTAGTGAATTAGTTCAATTGATCGTGATAGGATCAAATGTTCGATCAAACATCCAATCGATCCTAGTGAATTAGTTCGATTGATCGTAATAGGATCAAATGTGGGATTGAATATCTGATCGATCAAACATCCGATCGATCCTAGTGAATGAGTCCAATTGATCGTGATAGGATCAATTGATCGATCCTAATGAATTAGTTCGATTGATCCTGATAAGATCCATTGATCGATCAAACATCCGATCGATCCTAGTGAATTAGTTCGATTGATCATGATAGGATCAAATGTTAGATCGAACATCAGATCGATCCTAGTGAATTTGTTCGATTGATCGTGATAGGATCAAATGATCGATCAAATGTTCGATTGAATATCCAATCGATCAAACATCCAATCGATCCTTGTGAATTAGTTCGATTGATTGTGCTAAGATCAAATGTTCGTTCAAACATCCGATCGATCCTAGTGAATTGGTTCGATTGATCATAATAGGATCAAATGAGCCATAAAATGTTCAATCAAATATCCAATCGATCAAATATCTGATCGGTCAAACATCCGATTGATCCTAGTAAATTAGTTCGATTGATCGTGATAGGATCAAATGTTCGATCGAATATCCGATCGATCCTAGTGAATTAGTCCAATTGATCGTGATAGGATGAATTGATCGATCAAACATCCGATCGATCCTAGTGAATTAAATCGATTGATCGTGATACGATCAATTGATCGATCAAGCATCCAATCGAGCCTAGTGAATTAGTTCAATTGATCGTGATAGGATCAAATGTTCGATCAAACATCCAATCGATCCTAGTGAATTAGTTCGATTGATCGTAATAGGATCAAATGTGGGATTGAATATCTGATCGATCAAACATCCGATCGATCCTAGTGAATGAGTCCAATTGATCGTGATAGGATCAATTGATCGATCCTAATGAATTAGTTCGATTGATCATGAAAGGATCCATTGATCGATCAAACATCCGATCGATCCTAGTGAATTAGTTCGATTGATCATGATAGGATCAAATGTTAGATCGAACATCAGATCGATCCTAGTGAATTTGTTCGATTGATCGTGATAGGATCAAATGATCGATCAAATGTTCGATTGAATATCCAATCGATCAAACATCCGATCGATCCTAGTGAATTAGTTCGATTGATTGTGCTAAGATCAAATGTTCGTTCAAACATCCGATCGATCCTAGTGAATTAGTTCGATTGATCATGATAGGATCAAATGTTCGATTGATCGATCCAAGTACATTAGTTTGATCGATCGTGATACAATCAAATGATTGATCGAGTTTTATCAAACAATTGAATGTTTGATCCAACATCCGATTACTCTTAGTGTATTATTCTGATCGATCATGATAAGATCAATCGATCGATCATTAGTCCGATTGATCGTGATAATCTTAATCGATCGATCAAATTGTATTAGTTTGATCGATCGCGATACAATCAAATGATCAATCCAGTTCGATCAAACAACTGAATGTTTGATCGAACATCTGATTACTCTTAGTATATTATTCTGATCGATCATGATAAGATCAATCAATCGATCATTAGTCCAATTGATCGTGATAATCTCAATTGATCGATCCAAGTACATTAGTTTGATCGATCGTGATACAATCAAATGATCGATCTAGTTCTATCAAACAATTGAATGTTTGATCGAACATTCGATTAATTATCTTAAAAATTTAAGCTATTAATTAATTATAAAAAAAAAATATCACATGAATTTTATTTTACCAAAAAATGTCTTTTATAACCATATAATTGTTATAAAATTTCAAATTTATCCTACATTTCAAATTAAAATTATTTTGAAAAAATTAAAGTAATTTTTTAAAAATAAAGTTGCACACAAGTGAGGACAACAACGGCGACTCCTAAAAGTCGCGGCTGATTGAGCATCATTAGCTGCGGCTAAAGTCACCGCTATTGAGTGCAAAAGTTTTTGCGCCAACGAGTGGTGCGGTTTTTTTCCCCAAACCCTCAAACACCAAAATCCCTCAAATTTTCCCCTCTCCCACTCTCTCCCTCTCTGAGGATCCTAACACCCCCCTTTCACTCACCTCCCTCATCACTCTCACTCTCTCTCTCTCTCTCTCACTTAATTCTCTCTCCCTCACTCTGGTGCACGTTTCTCTCTCTCTCTCCGGCGCACTCATCTCTCTTCGGCATCTCTCTTCGGCAGCTCTCTCTCCGGCGCACGTTTCTCTCTCTCTCCAACAGCTCTCTCTCCAGCACACGTTTCTCTCTCCCTCCGGCGCACTCAACTCTCTCCGGCAGCTCTCTCTCCGGCGCACCTCTCTCTGGTATGTACTCGATCTCTCTTTCCGCTCTCCACTCTCCCTGAAACATTTCCCACCAAAAATTTTGGGGGTGTTTTAAACTTATACCTAAAAGCTTAAATCTTTACCCCCCCTAGCAGGCCGTTCTCCCTCTCTCCCTCTCTCAAATCGTCTCTCCCGTTCTCTCTTCCCCTCTTCCTCTCTTCCTTTCTCAAATCTTAGTTCCCTCTCCCTCTCCCTTTCCCTCTCGTTCTCTTTTTAGGTTAGTGCTTTTTGGAGTGGGTTGTTCACGATGGTTCCGGTGATCGTAGGAGGTGGTTCACAGTGCTTTTTGGAGTGGAAAATTGATATTCAATTGCATATTTTATCAGCACTTAGTTTGTCTAATTTTACATAGTTTTATTGTAAGCATCATTAGAGATAAGAGTATGCAATTAGTATATCACTGTTTGTCACTATTTTTTTGATTGAGTGAATTTATGTGACTGTATTTGCATATATTCATAATTTGTGTGGTTTTTGTGAGTTTATATATTTTATTGATTTCCTTTTTTCAGATATGTTGTGTCTTTGTTATTCTTGTTACTCTGTTTTAACCAATTTTTATGGTGGGTACAAAACTTATTGCAAGAAGGAGAAGATCTCTAGGTTTTGGTTGAAGAATATCTCAAAAAGCTCCACCCTTGTTCAAGATGAGGTATCTAGTTCTTGGACTTTCTTTGATTTGTTATGCAATTCGTTGCACAGCTTAAGCTATTATTCCTTAAATTACTGACCATGAAATTTTTTTTTCCTTATTTTCTATCCAGCCGACCATGATTTTTGTTATTTTCATAGCTGATTTTTGTTTGTTGGCTTCTTGTTTATTTTCGATTGTTGGTTGGCTTGCTTTTGTACCTTTTTAAACTTTGTGGTGCTTTGTCCGAAGGAGAATGCAATATAATAGGATTTCTATATGGGAAGAGATTGGGGGAAATGTTTCTCTGCATGTTAGAAACAGAGTCTTAACTCTGTAGTTCTGAGTATGGAGCTGCATTTGTATCATGTAAGGAAGAACTCTGACCTATTTGAGAATGATGATTTGAGTTTAGACAAAGTATGAATTACTGCCTTCTAAAGCTTTTTGTTGTACCTAGCTAGAGAGTTCTTAGAAAACTCATATGCAAGTCTGTTCTTAAAAATTCATGATGGTTTATGTTAATCCCATACACAGGTGAGATTGGGGACTGCTGGCTGGAAAGAAATCTACTACAAAGAGAAATTTTCTGTAGAAACTTGGAGGGATAGTGAAAACCTAAGAAAAGAAAAAGTGAGCTTTCGTTACCATAAGCTTTTTCTTGCAGTTTCTTTTATTACAACCCCTATTTTCATTTTAAACTGATTGTGCATTAGTGATACAAGTGTAGTTGATGTTGATTTAATTGATGTTTCACTAAAGCTCCTCAAATTTTAGTTCTATGGTCCTCAAACCAGTTTCTCCTCCATATAAATTGTGCTCTTAAATTGTAACTTTTGTTGTTTGATTTCTTGAAGAGAGAAATATAGTTGGAAATATTTCTATATTTCTGTATTTTTGTTGTTTGGTCCTTAAACAGTATTTTTATATAGCACTTGAGTTTATTGTTTAATTTAATAATGAATCAATGAATTACAATTCCTATAATAAATGGAATTTACGGATTGGACCTATGGACACTAACTATTATATATAAACGAGTCTTATCAATTAGTTGTAGTTTGAATAATATTTGGTCAAGAATTTTGGTACTTTTCTTAAACCTTGTGTAAGTTCCACATCTCCTTAATTAGGAGATGTCTGTTTTCTAAGATATGTCCCTGTGATATTGTTTTTCATTTCTGTTGTTCTTTTAATAAATCATCACTTATCAAGAGAGAAAGAAAAAAAAACAACATCCAAAAAGTGTAGAGTTTCTTTACTGCTCTGTATGTTTTCCTTGATGGATTTCTTTGGATATGGTAAGCACATGAGTGCATGCCTTGTGTTTTTATCCAAGGAGATGGAAAAACAGATGGAGGAAATGAGGTTTTCCTTGTGGATTTTTGTTAATTAGTGGGAGATTAGTTATACCAAATCCACAATAATTGAAAATTGTGACAGAAAATGAAAACTTCTTTAAACACGCTTGTGATTTAATGTAGGGAAGCAGTAACTTGTGATAGTGACATCGAGAAGGATAAGAGTTGGAAGCAAGAACCTACTCGATGTTCAGATTAATATCTAAAAGGTGTTGAAGAATTTCTTAGAATGGCGCGTCAATGTGTGGATGTAAATGGTATTATGAGGTGCCCTTGTCGTGATTGTGCAAATCGATATTTTCGTCATATTGAATTGGTGGAGAGTCACTTGTATGAACATGGAATCCAACGCAAATACACTCGATGGATATTTCATGGGGAAGAAGATCTGTGTAGTATAAACGTGACTACCAACTTACACACTGATACAAATGCGAGGATAGAGGAGGTTGATGAGATTGAAGAATTGTTAGCCGATGTTCAAATGGGGACATTTTTGGAAGCCAACATAGGTGAATCCTCTACTACTCGGGCTCCGACAACTGACAATCACGAACATAGAACCGGTTTTGGTCGATTATGGGATAATGGCATGGGTGAACTTTATCCAGGCTGTAATAAATTTACAAAAGTAGCTTTCATTTTGAAGATGCTTAGTATAAAGACGATTTGCAACATGAGTAACAAGGCATTCGATATGATTATTAAGTTGATAAAGGAGGCCCTTCCTGATGGAGAGACATTGCCACGCTCGTACCGAGAAGCAAAGTGATATTGCCGGGACTTGAGTTTTGGTTATGAGTCTATACATGCATACCAAATGATTGTGTGCTTTTTTGGAAGGAACATGCTGATAAAGTACAATGCCCAACCTGCAACACTTCAAGATGGAGTTGTGTTAAGGGTAGTGGCAGGAAAGTTCCTCAAACGGTCTTGCGGTATTTCCCAATAAAATTGAGGTTGCAACGATTGTTTATGTCGAAAGATATGGCCAAACATATGAGGTGGCACAAAGATGAACGAAAAGATGACGGTAACACTCTAGGATACCCAGCTAATGGTCTTGCGTGGAAAGAGTTTGATAAAGAACATGAATGGTTTACTCGTGATTCCCGCAACGTGCGACTTGGTTTGGCTAGTGATGGTTTCAACCCATTTGGTAATATGAGTACCACATATAGCATATGTCCAGTAGTATTAATGCCGTACAATTTACCTTCGTGGATGTGTATGAAGGATCCAAATATGATATTGTCCTTAATTATCCCTGGTTGCATAGCACCTGGAAATGACATTGATCTGTATTTGCGGCCTCTAGTTGATGATTTGCATGAATTATGGAATGAAGGTGTAACCACTTACGATTCTTCGACTAAAGAGACATTTCAATTGCATGTCGTATTACTATGGACCATAAATGATTTTCCCGCATATGGAAACTTGTCTGGGTATTCTACGAAGGGAAAGCTGGTGTGTCCAATATGTAACAAGGATACAATGCCTTATAAGTTGAAGTATGGGTCTAAAGAGTGTTACATGTGTCATCGTAGGTAGCTTCCTCGAGACCATGTCTAGCGTCAAGAAAAAGAATTGTTTGATGGTACAGAGGAGCATAGATTGGAACCTAAAGAAATGTCCAGAGATTAACTATTGCAACAACTAAAACATGTTGAACATGTGCAGTTTGGGAAACATATTGAGAATAAGAGAAAGAATCGCACAAGTGGTGTTGATATGAATAAGTCGAATTGGAGGAAGAAAAGTATTTTCTTTAAGTTGCCTTACTGGTCAACATTGAAACTACGACACAATTTAGATGTCATGCACATTGAAAAGAACATATGTGATAGTATCTTGGGTATATTGATGAATATTCCTGGGAAAACAAATGACACAGCCAACGCACGAAGAGATTTACGTGAGATGGGTATACGTAAAGAATTGCACTTGCAGACAAATGGTGCAACCACCATGATGCCACTTGCGGCGTACACTTTGATAAGAGATAAGAAGAACCGGTTATGTGAGTGGCTGAAATG
>NC_081542.1:21533326-21539305 GCF_901000735.1 Corylus avellana
ACTCATGATGAATATGTCTAATGAGCTTGCATGACTTATTTAATTGAGGTTTATATGGCTTGTACAGAATGAAATGGAATCAATAGCAGCAAACTCCGACAACGTTAATACCAGCCAAGAAAACATTGTCTTAAAGGTGCTAGGTGGACACCATTCAAGACATGTTAGAGGACTGGGTTATGGTGCCATACCTACCCGGTCAAAGTCTTCATCAACACACAACCACGATGAATGCTTGGTTAAACAGCTAGAAACTGAAAGGAAACTAGCTGAATCACTAGAGAAATGTGAAAAGTTGGAGGAATCACAAGCTGCTATGTAGCAAGCACAAGTTGCTTTGCATGCAAAAGCATCTCAAGCTGCTCTGTAGGCACAAATGGATAGGCTACTAAAACATCTAGGAGGAGGGTAAGAGAATCTTGCTTATCACTTTTTTAATTTTTTAATTTTTTTTTTTTTTTATTTCACACACACATATCAAGTAATTGTTAGAAAGATCATTGGTTATGATATGAATTCTATTATTCCTGGGCTTGGAGGGAGCGCTTATGGATCTCAAGCAAGCAAAAGCAACGTCTGAGGGTGCTTTTGTTGTATTTTGTTTAAGACTTTGTTTTAATATTATTAAGATTAGGCTCAACTTTGGTTTGTATTAGAGGGTAAGAAATTCAAATAGTTTGAATGTTTAAGAACTTGGAGGGAGCTTTTGTTGTACTTTATTGAAAAAGTTGTTTTAATATTATAAAGATTATAACATATTTGGCTTGTGTTAGAAGGTAAGAACTTCAACCAGTTTTTTATTTAAGAACTTTGAGTTAGTGAACCTCTCTTGACATGTTTATCAAGTTGAGTAAACAATGTAAGAGAGTAATATTATATAACAATATTTCATTTTAAGTGTATACAGGATGGCATGAGTGGAAGATGTGCAAAGGATTATGGCGCTAAAGGACTCAAATAACAATGGGTAAGTTATTTCAATCCCATTGTCATTCACTTGTTGGTGGAAGTTAATTCCATTTAATACTAGAATAGTTCTATTTCATTTTTTTTGTGTTTTCTAAACCCTATTCTAGCAATAACAGAATTGTCTCTCTTGGGTGCTTGTTCTAAGATATATATTTTTATATACATGACACAATCCTTTTCTTTCCAACAAAATCATTGATGCTCCTCTAGTTTATGATATCTCTGCTGATCAATCCAATTTTGGCTTGGTTGATGCCCCTCAATCATATTATCAGGTTCTTTATATGTGCATCTCTTTTCTATATGATGTAGTGGTTTGAGCTGCTCTGAGAGATACTTATGGTTGACTTCTCCCAAATGATGTTTACTGCCTAGGAAACAGCACCATCAACCCTGTGGCCAAGTGTTCCTAGCTGTCCCTATGGTGGAAATTATCAACATCCTTCTAGTTATCCATATAGAGGAGCATATGGTGCTACCTAATATATTATTTCCATCCCAAACACTAGGTACTTTGATTTAAAGGGTTCATCTAGTACTATTAATTTTATAATGTTGCTTGCTACACAGACTTTCTTAGTAACTCTATGGAATTTATTCATGTAGTACTATTGATTTAAAATATGTTTAGTCTGTACTGTATTTATCTGCCCTAGTGTTATGTGAATCACACCCTCAGAACCAGAAGTTGCTCACTTATAAATCTTATGAATCAAACTTTATTTCTCTATCATCTGTCTATTATAATCTCTAAACATTGTTCTAGATTTCATTTGAGAAGTTTCTGGTTTTCTACATGTTGATGCTATTTAATCATCAAACTATAGCCATAACTTTACATAGATTTCATATTAAAATTTTACTTGTCACTGAATATTAATAATCCTGTTGGAGATGTGCTTTATGTCCTTTTTTCTCTTCCTGTCTTCTAGCCAAATTTTACTGCACCTTCTGTAACCACTCAACCTGTCGAAAGGCCCTTTATTCTTACAACTCCTGCCCTGTCTATATATGTTTGCATTATCATAAGCAAACCATTGTGGGCATAATCATTAGTTTGGTTGTTAGTATACATTAAGAGTATAACGCACTGTGGCGGTATAAAACATATTTGGCTTGGTGCCAGGGGAGGATATATATACCATTTGCCAACAGCCCAACAACGTCGTACGTTAGAGTTATTGACAAGAGTAAAGGTTGTTTTTTATTCTGGGATACTCACTCAAGAGGAATGACTTAATCATTTATTTTTTCGCATGTCTCTTTTCTGAGTATTTATGATATTTTCTTTGTGATAATTAAATACATTTTAGTGTTGGTCCATAAGAGTTGAGAGAAAACGTGTGTTGGATTAGATGATTAAGAATTTCAAATGAAAGTAAGAGTGTGATTCATTTTTAAAAAAAACAAAGTAACAATCATTCATGAAAAGTGCCCAATGATCCCAAATAATACGTAGAAGAAGATGATAGATGTTTTTCCAACAATCACAACCAATTCAAATTTAACAAACCACACACAATTTCACTAAATCAGGCAAAGTACAAAATAAAATAAACACAAGAATTTTGGTAATGAAGTCAACTGATCACTTGTATGTTACAACTTCCATCAATTTATTGTATCAATTAGCTTCCTCTACAACCTGAAACTTGTGTGGCTAAATATTTGATTTTATGTGAGTTAATGAGGGTCGATCGAAGGCCTATATAGGGATACAAAAACATTCTCCAAGAACACAAAACAATGGCTGGTGTTTGAAAATTGTGCATAATAATGTTTATATATATAGGCCTTCAAAAAGCTGTGATTTAAGTTGCCGCAGCATTTCCATGGAAACTTATAGCAGTTCAAGGTATACCCTTATTCTCTTATTCAATTGTTTTTTTGTTTTTTAACTCCCACAATTTAATAATTTATAGTATGCAATCAACCAATATTTTTTTTAATTAATTTATTCATGTATTTCTTGTCCTATAATGGATGCATTGTATCAACCATAAGGAATATTAATATGGGTATTTATGATATATTCTAGCTTTTTTGGCCAACTTAATCTTTTTTCTATGTAGTTGAGTCATGACATCCAACATTAATTTGGGTGTATATATACAATAATTTAATAACTCAAGAACAAATATAAAAAACGATACATAAAAAAGATTATGTTTCTAAAATTAATGATAACAATTAATTTAGCTAGACTTTATATTCTCTATTTTCCTTATTATATTATTTTTAAAATATTAATCTACTTCTAAATATTTTAAACTAATTGAAATTACCTAACTTGATGTCATAAAAGCGCTTAAGCACACACACTAAGAACTATGAAGGATGTACAAAATAAAAATACGTAGGGAATTCCGTCAATTAATCTAGTCTTATAAATATGCCTTTTCATTTTTTTTTTCAAGATTACTGTTTAAGGATCCATGGTTATTTTATGTACATGTTATTATTGAGTTAATTATAATGGCATTTTAATGGTTAAAACAGTGATGATTATATGACTTTATATTGATAATTAGATTTGTTTTTGACATGTATATTATATTCAAATAAAAATGATTGAAAATAACATAATTCTAAATGAGAGGGCACCTACTCTTGGATTTTTTTTTTTTTTTTTTTTGAAAGATATGGAACTTCTATTGATGAAATTTTATAAGCATAAAACTCTTACATCACAGAGCATACCACTTGGAAAAATCATAACCAAAAACTATGAAGGTTACAAAGTCATCATCAAAAGTTTGGATTTTTGTGTGATGTGACATAGAGGTGTACATTAATAAAGACTAATATCTCTCAAAAAATCATAGTTAATGATAAGGTCAAAAGTTTGGATTTTTATTAATTTATTCAGACCATTGGATATTTTATGTTTTGTTTTTTGTATTTATTCTTGAGTTATTAAATTATTATATCAACCATCTCCAGGTGTTTGGGAGTGACCGAGCCTCCCCAATAGCAATTTTGGGGGAGAACAAACGTGAGTGGCTAAGCTACTCCTAAAAACTGCTTGAGGGGTGACTAGGCCACCCCCGAAAACTGCTTGAGGAGCCACACCTGAAAATTGCTCAGAGGTGGCCAATCCACGCCCCAACCACCCTCATTTGGCTAGAATGGGGCTGACGACGCCACCTCCAAATGGATCACGGGATGGGCTATAGCCACCCTTTTCTTTTCTGATTTCCTTTTTTTGGTTTTATTTTTTATTTTTTTTTATTTATTGTTTTTTTTCCTTTCAGAAATATAGGGGCAGTTATGTCTTTAAAATAATTTTCGTAAGAGAAAACCATGGTTGGAGTATATTGCCAATTTTTAAATATTAGATACAAGATTGAAAAAGATGTAAAACATTGGGGGATTTTTTTTTTTTTTTTTTTTTCTAAATTTAAGGTTTAATTTTTTTTTTTTGTAATAAAATAATTTCTTATTTTTGTATACAAATTTTATAGAACTCAAAAGTTAGCCTTAAAAAAAAAATCATAATAAAATTATTATATAGTATAACTTTTTTTCCATTTATATACACTTGATTAAAATTGAAGTTAAACGAGGTAAAGAGCATGTCTATTAATGATGGTCATTTTAACTACTTTTTTGTATTTTAGCTACTAATTTTTTACTCTCTAATAGAAACGTCTATTCAACTCTCTACTTTTTTTAAATAATATTATCATTATTTTGTATCTTTACTTTAAGGGAGAGGAGAGAGAAATGAGAGAAAAAAAAATAATAAAAAGTCTTACAAAGTGATACATAACTCTTATATAAAAGCTTATTGTAACAAATTTTAGCAAAATTGTTATTTTAAAGTGTCTTCTAAAAAAAAAATCAATAATAATTATATTTAATTACAAAGAGCGGTTTAGAAGATTAAAAAAGATGTAGTCAATAATAGTCAAAAGTAGATAATTAAGTATAATTTTCGAGTCATCAAGCATAAAGAATAATTGTCACTATAGTAAATGCAGTGAAAGGAGATTGCGATTGATATAGTACTAGTAGCAGAAATAAAAAAGCCAAAAAATCGAGGATTTGGTAACGAATAGAAATGTGATTAGACGAAATTTGCTGTAGATCTGAAATTGATTAAGACAGTAACTTTTTTATAGATATTGTCTTATAATAATACAAAAAATCATTATATATGTCATAAATAATATTTGAGTTGTGAAATTTCTAAATTACATCTTTGGCTGGAGCTAAAAAAAAAAAAATAGTACAATTTTCGAGTTCATTTTTTAAACCAGTGAGACCTAGGTGTGGACTTAAAAGATGTGACGTACTAACTACCCAAAAGAAAAAGAAAAAGAAAATAATTTACGTATTACCTACCCAAAAAAAAAATTTACCTACCTCAAGTTGTCTCGTGTGAAAAAGTCAAAAGTTGTCTTTTCCTGTTAACGATATTGTCCATTAGTCTTTACGTGCTACCTACCCAAAAAAACATTTTACCTACTTCAAGTTGTCTCGTGTGTAGAAGTCAAAAATTGTCTTTTCCTGTTAACGATATTGTCCATGAGTCCTATTCCGCAAAGGAATGTATAATTTTTAAAAAATGGTTGAAGTACTAAATTTTTTCTTTTTAAATTTTATTTTAGGTTATTGAACTATCACGTGATTTGATATATTTTTTCAAACTTTGAAACCTTTCGATTAGGATTCTTGAACTTTCAATTACAGTTAATTTACCATTTTTGTCAATTTTTGCTGTTAAAATTTCAAAAAAGAGAAAATTACCCTTTAATGTTTTTTATTAAAAAAAAACTTTAAAAAAAAATTAAAAAATTAAAAAGGTCACAAGGTGGCCCAACCGTGGGTCACCTTGTGAATTTTTTATTTTATTTTATAATGTATATTTTTAATTTTTAATTTGAAATTAAGGATAAATTTGAAATTTTATAAAAAAGTCAGGGGTATAAACATCATTGTATCACTTTTAACATTTAAAATCTGATGGATGAGATCAAATTGACTGCAATTAAAAATTCAGAAATC
>NC_081542.1:21539405-21553633 GCF_901000735.1 Corylus avellana
AATTTTTAAATATTAGATACAAGATTGAAAAAGATGTAAAACATTGGGGGATTTTTTTTTTTTTTTTTTTTTCTAAATTTAAGGTTTAATTTTTTTTTTTTGTAATAAAATAATTTCTTATTTTTGTATACAAATTTTATAGAACTCAAAAGTTAGCCTTAAAAAAAAAATCATAATAAAATTATTATATAGTATAACTTTTTTTCCATTTATATACACTTGATTAAAATTGAAGTTAAACGAGGTAAAGAGCATGTCTATTAATGATGGTCATTTTAACTACTTTTTTGTATTTTAGCTACTAATTTTTTACTCTCTAATAGAAACGTCTATTCAACTCTCTACTTTTTTTAAATAATATTATCATTATTTTGTATCTTTACTTTAAGGGAGAGGAGAGAGAAATGAGAGAAAAAAAAATAATAAAAAGTCTTACAAAGTGATACATAACTCTTATATAAAAGCTTATTGTAACAAATTTTAGCAAAATTGTTATTTTAAAGTGTCTTCTAAAAAAAAAATCAATAATAATTATATTTAATTACAAAGAGCGGTTTAGAAGATTAAAAAAGATGTAGTCAATAATAGTCAAAAGTAGATAATTAAGTATAATTTTCGAGTCATCAAGCATAAAGAATAATTGTCACTATAGTAAATGCAGTGAAAGGAGATTGCGATTGATATAGTACTAGTAGCAGAAATAAAAAAGCCAAAAAATCGAGGATTTGGTAACGAATAGAAATGTGATTAGACGAAATTTGCTGTAGATCTGAAATTGATTAAGACAGTAACTTTTTTATAGATATTGTCTTATAATAATACAAAAAATCATTATATATGTCATAAATAATATTTGAGTTGTGAAATTTCTAAATTACATCTTTGGCTGGAGCTAAAAAAAAAAAAATAGTACAATTTTCGAGTTCATTTTTTAAACCAGTGAGACCTAGGTGTGGACTTAAAAGATGTGACGTACTAACTACCCAAAAGAAAAAGAAAAAGAAAATAATTTACGTATTACCTACCCAAAAAAAAAATTTACCTACCTCAAGTTGTCTCGTGTGAAAAAGTCAAAAGTTGTCTTTTCCTGTTAACGATATTGTCCATTAGTCTTTACGTGCTACCTACCCAAAAAAACATTTTACCTACTTCAAGTTGTCTCGTGTGTAGAAGTCAAAAATTGTCTTTTCCTGTTAACGATATTGTCCATGAGTCCTATTCCGCAAAGGAATGTATAATTTTTAAAAAATGGTTGAAGTACTAAATTTTTTCTTTTTAAATTTTATTTTAGGTTATTGAACTATCACGTGATTTGATATATTTTTTCAAACTTTGAAACCTTTCGATTAGGATTCTTGAACTTTCAATTACAGTTAATTTACCATTTTTGTCAATTTTTGCTGTTAAAATTTCAAAAAAGAGAAAATTACCCTTTAATGTTTTTTATTAAAAAAAAACTTTAAAAAAAAATTAAAAAATTAAAAAGGTCACAAGGTGGCCCAACCGTGGGTCACCTTGTGAATTTTTTATTTTATTTTATAATGTATATTTTTAATTTTTAATTTGAAATTAAGGATAAATTTGAAATTTTATAAAAAAGTCAGGGGTATAAACATCATTGTATCACTTTTAACATTTAAAATCTGATGGATGAGATCAAATTGACTGCAATTAAAAATTCAGAAATCCAAATTAAGAGATTTCAAAGTTCAGGCCCTTTGAGGTCTACTCATTTCTTGTAAACTGATCAGATGAGATTTGAGTACCCAGTTGCAATTTACCAGATTAAATTGCAACTGGGACACATATGGGTACTCAAATTGCAACGGGGTACTCAATCTCTCAGCCTATCATTTTACAAAAAATGAGTAGACCTCAAAGGACTTCTAGTAGCCAACAATATAACGATCAAGAAGTATTCACCTCCTTTATATATATATATATATATATATATATATATATATATATCTCGTTAGATGAGCCCTTCCCATATATATGAGGATTTTATAGATAAATAGCCCACTTGTTTTTTAAATGTTTAAGTCATGAACGTGGTTGCCTATAGATGAACCTAGTGTGGATGAGTGTTTGTTAAATGAATTATTTGGTCTTCAAAATGTTATAATAATAAGTAGAAATAAACTTAATTATTTAATCACTTTAATATTATTCTTCACATATGGGCTCGAACCGACGAACACTAGGGGTGAAAAGGCGGACGGCTTACCACCTTAACTGCTAACCGCTAATTTTCCTAACTGGTAGTGGTTATTGACTCTTTTGAAACCACTAACAGTTAACCGCCTTTATTATATAATAATAATAATAATAATAATAATAATATTTATACTTATAACATGATCAATTGAACATTAAATCATATAATTATATAATAACAAATTATACTTATATAATATGATATAAGTCATAAGTATACAAATTCATACTATACAATAATTAACAAATTATCCTTATATTTGACATAAGTCAAATATTTTAATACATAAAATATTTAATTAAAATAGACTAAATTGACAGAGTAAATGTATTAGCTCCTAACCTCCATTATAATACTATATTAAATTATCATCACTCAAAAAAAAACTCAATTAAAATATAATATTAATTGCGTAGCTAAATAATATCAGAGTTGGTACCTTATGGTCCCCGGCTTATTTTTATTCACAAGACTGAGATTTTTGATAAAGCGATCAAGTTAGTTCATCGTTGAATGCACGACATCGCATCATATCATGTTGACATCGCAAGTACCCATTTTTTTTTAGAAATCTAAAAAAAAAAAAAAAAAATGGGGCCACTGAGCCTCCAAGGGGTGGCCGAAACCACTCATTTCCACCGGGTGGCTTCAATACCCCATGGAGCCTTGGGGTACCAAACCAATCTCATCGGCAAGGTGGCTTCGGCAAACTTTGGAGCCCAATTTTTTTTCTTCTCTTTTTTTTTTTAAAAAAAATAAATAAATTAAATTAAATAGGTGTCACGTGTCAACATTTGATTGGTCCACGTGTCAGTCCTAACAGTCAACTAATGGATGGATTAACTTGTTCCTTTATCAAAACCTTAGGGGGGTCCTGTGATAAAAATGAAACCCCAGGAGGGTAAAAATAAAGTTACCAAACCCCAGAGGGTATTTGGTATTTAACCCTAATAATTATTTAGTTGCTTTAGATCTCCTTCTTTATTGTCCATATATAGTCACGCAGACATGTGATAGATTTCTGTTCCTGGCAATCCATTCACATATTTTAGATGCTAGTCCATGTGGAGTTTACACTAAAAAGTTTTTTTTTTTTTTTTTTTAACATGTTGGAAAGTACTGGAGAAAAAAAGATTCAAATTAATGACCTTTATTTTATAAGGCATGATCCTCAACTAATTGAGTCCCTCCTAAAAGACATCTACGCAAAGAAATTAATACAACGCTAAATACAAAAAACGTGGGAGAAAAAGAAATGATAAAAGAAAGATGCGAGGTACTAGCTACCTACCAAAACAGAAGTTAAACTTTTCCTTCAAAAAAGTTCGGCAAATCTCTTCCATCCTCATTTTTTTCTTAAAAGGGTCGATCTCAAAATATTTTAATTTTATAATTATTTTTTAGGGTTAATAACTTTTTTGATACTTGAGTTTTGAAGTTTTTTTAATTATTTCCCATAGGTTTTAAAACATGATAAAACTATTATCTTAGATTTTGGAAAAGACCGAATCACCACCTCCAGTTTGAAAAATTCTATGGTGGTAGCCGAACCACCCCCAGGGGTGACCGGCCACCCCCAGTTTAACCTTCAGCCACCACCAAGGGACAAAAAGGGGTGGCCAAAACCACCCCCATGGCCCTTGGGGGTGGCTTAGCCACCCCTAAGATCAAACCGGGAGTGGCCAGCAACTCCCTGGGTGTAGTTCGGCCACAACCATAGAATTTTTTAAATTGGAGGTGGTGATTCGGTCTTTTCCATGTTTTAAAACCTAGGGGGAAAATTAAAAAACCTAAAAACCCAGGTACCAAAAAAGTTATTAACCCTATTTTTTATATCATATTAATACCTTTTTACTATTATTCAAATAAATAAATTTACTAAAAAATAAAATTTCTTCACATTTGCATACGAAAAATTTAAGGGTCCATTTGACAAACCATTTTGTCCCATTTTTTTTTTTTTTTTATTGTTCATGTCTATTTTTCCTAAAAAAAAAATTAACATTAAAATATTCTAATTTTTTGTTCACTTTTTATATCACATTATTCACTCATTATTACTATTAAAAAAAAAAAAAAAAAACTACAAAACAAATTTTTTTCATTTTTCAATATAAAAAATTTAAAACTTTATACCATATCAATCCACGTGTATAGTAGCAGTATCTAAGGCAAAATAATTTTCCTAACAGACCCTAATTTTTTTTTTTACATAATATTATATAATCATTTTTTATTATTATTAAAAAAAAAGTTGGTATTCATTTGGAAAAAAAGACTGATGGATAATATCTTTAACCGGAGATGACAAAACTTTTTGGGAAAAATATAAAAAAGCCCCTCAAATTACCAGCCGTTTTCGATTTATAATGTTCCAAAAGTGATAAAGTAGCCCCTCAAACTACCAAACTATTGCATTTTGGCCACTCCATTAGACAAAACCGTCAATTTGGACAGAAACTGCAAAACAACGTCGTTTTGTTACGGGTAAGTTACTACAATGCCCTTTTATGAAGAAAAAAAAAATTTGAAAAAAATATAAAAAAGCCCTCCAAACTACTAGCTGTTTTCATTTTAGCTCCATAATGTTCAGAAAGTGATAAAATAGCATCCAACTACCAAACAATTGCAATTTGGCCACTCCGTTAGTCATTACTATCAAATATGATGGAAAATTCAAAACTACGTCATTTTGGCAAGGGAAAGTTACCAAAATGCCCTTTTTGGAAAAAAAAAAAAACCATATTAAAACAAGCAAGCAAAACGGCACCGTTTTGCTTGAAATTAGGGTTTCCTTACACTTACCAAAACGGCACTGCTTTGGTAAGTGTTAGGAATTAAAAGAAAAAACCCTAGACCCCACGCAGGTGACCCACGAAAAAGCCCCCAACCCCAGTTTATCTCTCTCCCCAAAACCGCCGGCCACCACGTCGTTCTATCTTTGGCAACCTTCTCCCTCAAGTGAAAAAAAAACGCAACGCCCCTCTCTCTCTATCTCTCTCAAAACCGGCTGCCCCTGCCACCATCATCCATCACCGCTGGCCACACCATCCAGTGGCTACGAAGCGCCACCGAAAAATTCTTACCCATTGTAGAAATCAAACAAAAAAACCACGTTTGTAGATAAACAACATTGATCCGACAGCTTACAATAAAAAGATTGAGTTATGGGTAAGATTTACAGGCCGCCGAAGATAGCACGACGTGGTGGCCGGCGGTTTTGGGGAGAGAGATTAACTGGGGTTGGGGGTTTTTTCGTGGGTCACCTGCGTGGGGTCTAGGGTTTTTTCTTTTAATTCCTAACACTTACCAAAGCAGTACCGATTTGGTAAGTGTAAGGAAACCTTAATTTCAAGCAAAACGGCACCATTTTTCTTGCTTGTTTTAATATGATTTTTTTTTTTTCCAAAAATGGCATTTTGGTAACTTACCATTGCCAAAATGACATAATTTTAAATTTTTCATCATATTTGACGGTAATGACCTAACGGAGTGGCCAAATTGCAACTGTTTGGTAGTTTGGGGGCTACTTTATCACTTTTTTAACATTAGGGGGCTAAAATGAAAACGGCTGGTAGTTTGGAGGGCTTTTTTATATTTTTTCCAATTTTTTTTTTCATAAAAGGACATTATAGTAACTTACCCATAACAAAACGACGTCGTTTTGCAGTTTTCGTCCAAACCGACGGTTTTGACTAACAGAGTGACCAAAATGCAATAGTTTGATAGTTTGCAGGACTATTTTATCACTTTTGAAACATTAAGGAACTAAATCGAAAATGACTAATAATTTAGAAGGTTTTTCTATATTTTTTCCAAACATTTTACTTATGCACACGACACAATTTGTAGTACGTCACTTTATTTTTTTTGGTTTGGGTAGTTAGTACGTCACATATTTTTTATTTGCGCAGTTAGTACGTCACATCTTTTTGTTTTTGTTTTCTTTTGGGTAGTTAGAAGTAAATCCCAACCACTCCCCTTCATCTCCAACTAATTAATCATACAATCCTAAAACTTTGTTTGTACCGAAAATTCAACAAAAAGGGACTTTGGAGTATTGGTGGTACGGTTTTTTTTTTTTTTTTTTTAAAAAAAAAAAAATTAATTTTTTCATTTTATATATTTATATATATTTTTTATTAAAAGAGACGGTTGCCATCATTTTATTGGTGAGGACGTGACACATTAATAGAATCCGTAAAGTGTTTTGACGGAATTTGACTATAGTGATTAAATTATTCTTTTAACCAACGGTAATGACCTCTAAATTATTTTTTATACTCCATGGAACCATTTTGTAATTTAAGTCAACCACAATGATTGATTTTGTATTTGTCCCTTAAAAAAAATCAACTCTAAAATTGTACTCAATTGTCTATTATTGACTTTTTTTTTACTATTATTGACTATTAATGACTAGATCTCACCGATGTTTTAATGGCCCTTTTTTTTTTTTGTTTTTTTTTTTTGTGAGTGGCCCTTTATAATTAGATATAGCTATTATTTTTTATTTTTTTAGTAGACACTTCAAAATTAAAGTTTTGTTAAAATTTGCTATAGCAAACTTTCATATGAAAGTTATGTAACACTTTATAAGATTTTATTATTATTATTTTTTGGGGGTAAAGTTCACATACCTCCCTCAAACTACTACTCAATTAACAATGTACCCCCCAAACTTTCAATTGTGACAATGTCCCTCCCAAACTACCAAAGCATTATCAATATCCCTCCTAAGGCTAGCAAAAAGATAAAAATACCCCTATGTATTTCTCAATAAGACAAAAATACCCCTATAAATTCAAAAAAATAAATTTTTAATTTTTTAAAAAAAAAACAAAAATTTTAATTTAAAAAGAAAGATTTTTTTTTTTAAAAATAATTATTTTTTAAACGAAAATTTTTTATTTATTTTTAAAACGATTTTTAGAAAAAAAAAAAACAATTTTTTTAAAAGATTTTTTCTTTAAATAGAAATTTTTATTTAAAAGAAACGGAAATTTTTATTTTCTTAAACGAAAATTGTTAATTTTTTTTTAAAACATAAATTTTTTTTTTGGATTTTTTTTTTTTTTAATTTACTAAGGGTAGTTTCGTCATTGGAGGGAACATGGACAATTTTTGGTAGTTTGGTGAGGAAATTGTCACAATTAAAAGTTTAGGGGGGACATTGTCAATTGGATGGTAGTTTGAGGGGGGTATATGGACTTTCCCCCTTCTTTTTTTTTTTTTTTCTCACCTTTCTCTCCCCCTCTCCCTTAAAGTAAGGATAAAAACTGATGTTTTTATTAGAGATTGTAGTAAAAAACTAGTAGCTAAAATACAAAAAAGTTGTATTTTGAGTAGTTAAAATGACCATCATTGTTGGGGATGCTTTTCACATGGTTTAACTTCAATTTTTTTTTTTTTTTTTGAACGGAAATCTTTTAGAATTCATTGATAAAAGATCAAGAGCATAGTATCCCTACATCATAGAGCATAAAGCTATGATAAAACATAGTTAAATGCTATGAACTTACAAAGTCATACACACAACAAGAAAATTATTACAATCAAATCTTATATATGACATCAAATTTCGCTAATTCATGTACAACTTCAATTATGAAACAGATATACTCCAGGCAGACTAAACACAAGACATGGGTAGCCCAAATTCCCAAAACTTATTTCCGGCCGTGAGAGATAATCCCCCACACTAATCTAATCCTCCTCAGCCCAAATTAAAGGTCAGGATTCAATTCACATCTCCAATCCAAAAGCCACGACAAAAAACACAAAGTAAATCAAAGCAAAAAACTAAAAATAACAAAATCCCACCAGAAGCAGCATCAGAGGAGCACAACATTGTAGACATCCTGGGAAGACACGACTTGGAGCGTGAGATCCACGCGTCGACGAGTGAGAAACACACTCCGGCACGCGAGACTCCAAAACTGCCAAAATGGAGACTGAAAGAGACTACAGAGAAGATACCAAGCACTGCTATTAGAGAGAGGAAGATGGAGAGGGAAGGGGGGAGGAGGGAAAAATGGCGAAGCCGTTCTTCCCTCCTTTGTATTTTTTTCTCTTGTGTTTTTTCCTTAGACGGCTAAGGATTTCTTTACAAGGCCAAAACTTAACTCTAATACCATGTTAAAATAATTAGAGAATATAAGAATATATTTTTGGGTGTACGAAGACATAGGGCGACAAAGGATCCCCTTGTCGATGCCCCCTTTCCTAGGGAAGAAACCATTTAGCTCACCATTAATACTAATGGAAAACCTGGTTGTAGAAATACACTCCCTGATCCACTGCAGCATGATCCCAGGAAAGCCAAGAGTACACAAAGTAGCAATAAAGAAATCCCATCTAATTGTGTCATAGGGTTTAACTTCAATTTTAACGGAGTGTATATAAAAAGAAAAAAAAAAAGACTATATAATAATTTTACTATGATGAATTTTTTTTAAGGCTAACTTTTGAGTTTAAAATATTTAGAAGAAGTAATGAATACAAAGGCCGTTAATTCAATTAGAGTCCTCCCTAGGATTTCTCTCTAGCGGCGAGGGACAAGTCTTCTACTGGTTTTCGTGTGAGAAGGTTTGTGTGTGACAGATTTAATGGCTGGTGCGAGAAGATGGAGGAAGATCTGGAAGCTTTGTGTGGGAAAATCTCGTTAACTGGGGGAGAGAAGGTGGGCATCAACGTTACAGAAGGGGAGATAGCGGATGTTAGGGGATCCTAAAGCCTATAGTCTTTAACACCAGATTCTAAACAAAGACAAATACACTTTCTTGACTTTGAATCTAATTATAAACATTCTCCACTTTACACATGAACGTATGTCGAACAACCAAATATTCTCAACATGGAATAATCAATTGGTTTATTTGACCATATTTCTTCTAGAACCTTAAATTCAATCCATGCGGTTGGAGATTGGTTCGTGAAGAAGCATGCATAATTAATTACCTAAGCACAAACACTCTTTGGCAATACTACATTCAACCTCGTACATCTCGTCTTTTCTAGCAATGTTCTAATCATCCTTTCGACAACTCCACTCTGTTGTGGAGACCCTCTAATCATAAAGTGGCAAGTAATGCCTTATGTTTTGAAAAAGTCCAAGAATGCAGTGTCTTTGTACTCTAACCCATTGTCGGATCTCACATACTATACTTTTTTCAGTCTGATTTTCACCTTCACCTTCCACTACTTGAAGATGGTGAAAACCTTTGACTTGTGCCTCATAAAATAAACCTAGACCTTTGTTCAAAAATCATCAATAAAACTGACAAAATAATTTGCACCTTTGTTTGACGGCACCGCTTGCAACGCCCCGATATTTGAACTAGCAAATATCGAAGTCGTGACGCTGCAACTTTAGAAAATACAATCTTACAGCGGAGTATGTATATTTTTTTCTTTTTCTATGACCTAGGAATAACTTACACAACACAATTGAGTTGACTGAAATACATCGAGGTGATATTTTATTTAATAAAAATAGAAACACAATTTTCATTACAATATATGTACACACTAGGTGTACCAAATACATGCCACAGACGGCACCAAATTAATATAGTAGTATTTATTAAGTTCACACACATCACCATACATAATAAAAGCGATTAACATAAATGAGACTTGCTCCATAGAGTAAGCATCAATCCTATAGCAGATGGTCTATCAACAATCAAAACCAGTAAAATGACCATCGTCCTCACTTTCTATTCCTGCATCAAGATCTATGTAAAGATGATGTTATCATATTTACATAGGCAAACAAGTGAGTAATCTATTTTCCTAGAGATAAAGACTAAAAAGACTAGTTTGAACAAGTAAGATTAAAGACTAAAATATATAATAATGAATGAGTTGCGAATGCAGCTTAATGACATATTAGTTTGTGTTTTATAATAATCTTTCTTCAGACCTCTCGTCATGAACTCTCAGCCTGCTTACGTCCGTTATGCCCCTCACACTTTAAAGATTTACCCGTTTGGTGCTGGCAACTACACCTCCCCAGCTTAGTTATATATTAGGCATGTTGGACGGTTATATACCCCCATCCACTGAGATACCGACAGTTCCTCGCGGCAATCGACCCAGCTTATTCTTAAGGTGGCTATCTTATCAACCCTTTTTATTAGACACATTATGCAGCAGCTGTATTGCAAAATTATATTAATAAGACAAAATAAGAATTCCTATAACAATAAAACAAAGCTAGTACTCAGTAAGTATATCCATACTTACACTCCTTAGTGTAGAATTCTACTGCACTTCGGATTATAAATACATACATACAAACAATATTTTCATATTAGTTCATTCTCCAATAATATCATTGTTTAAAGACCCTCATCTTTTTATATTTATTTATTATCCGTCACTTCATCTTTACTTATTCATTTTATTATATTAATCTAAGGTAGTCACTTATAACTAGCTTTATGCCTGAATTCATTTTTGGTGACGAGGCTAATGGGCAGTATCACTAAATACAAACTAGTATTATAAATAATATATATAAAGCATGACTCATAATTCGGAGATGAGACCAGTGCTCCGTACCTATCAAAGTATGAATCAAAATTTAAATGACAATAAAAGAAATGACTAAATGTAGATACTGAATTCATATTTCGGGGATGAGACCAATGGTCCATACCGCCAAAAATATGAACTAAAATTTAAATGACAATAAAAGAAATGACTAAATGTAGATACTTAATTCATATTTCGGGGATGAGACCAATGGTTCGTACCGCAAAAAATATGAACTAAAATTTAAATGACACTAAAAGAAATGACTGAATTTAAAAGCTGTAAAGTAAATAATGTATTTTTTTTTTGAAGAAGTAAAGTAAATAATGTATAGATAATATCATAAGCCCTTAATTGATTTTGTCTACTAACTCATTATTATTAATTCACTTGTATCCATTACTCTATTTTACATCATACGCTTATTAGGTCTTTAAACAATTAAATGAGAACAAGTGATATATGCAATAAATCATGATATTTATACAAGAAACACTTACCCAATAATCCTTTAGAAGTAAAACTCCACCAAATCTTCTCTAGGTAGCTAGTCTAGAAAAATAAGAACACTTGAACACTACAAGAAAGATCTAGGCTATATGGTATTTGACTAGAACTAAGAAATAAAATGAAAGGAGGAGCAAACAATTTTACTTGTTCTAAGATTGTAAATGAAAAGCTCAAGTGAAAGTGACTTAGCTTAGGCTATATTTATAAGAGAATGAATGGCTAGGATTTATTTTTACACTTTTGATCTAAGGGTTGAGATGTATTTAACCAAAAGAATGAACCTAGTCCATATTTCATGATCTATACCAATTAGTATTTTCGTCCAAAATGAGGGCAGTGTATCCCGATCCATTTTTCAATGTCCAAACGTACTCTGATTGACATGAAATTTTGAGAGTAGATAGAGGACTCCGAAACAAACATTTTATATTTCATCCGAGTTCGTTTGTGTCTATTTTTGGCCTGTACAAAGTTTCCGATTCAACTTAGGCTTTAACTACTTGCATTGCCACTTGGCCACTTGCCTTATTAAATTATTATTATCATGATATTTCCCATAACCCTCATTACCAGAAGACTTTAAGCTTTCAACAAAGATGGCTAGCCTTGGTATCTTTCTTTAGCAGTTTTAATCTCATTTAGATAGTATGAAAATTAAGACACTATTTCTTAGGCTAAAAACTGAAAAGCTTCAAATTATTTTATGACTTCACTAAACACCAATATAAATAATTTTTTTACTAAATTGGGTTTAATTATGCCCATAAACATATTAGTGAAGCTAAATTTTAGAATTGAAGTGATATACAAGAGAGGTCAAAAATCAATGTAATATACCTTTTAACAATAAATAGTTTATTTAATATCATTAATCCACGTATCATTGTTCTAATTATTTATTTATTTATTCTTTTAATCTATTTAATATTATTTAAATGAGAGTTTTAAAATCTAGGTCGTTACACCGCCACTGGTCCCTAAACATCTGAGTGAATATAGTCGAGAACACCTTTGCTTGTACAAGACATCACCTTAAAGCTCACACTTTGTTGCTTCCTATACACACTGTACTTACAGAAACCCAATTTACATAACTTCACACTTTCAACAAATTCCTCTTGTGAAGCTCAAACATACTACGCAGACCTAAATGACCAAGCCACATATGCCACAAAGCAGTACTATCATTCTCTAGTTATGTCGAAGTGGACACTCCATTGTTGTGGCACTACAAGAAATACCCTCATTAGTGACCAAACAAATAGTGACAACCCAAAGGTCGCCGCTATTAGTGGACGCTAATGATGAGTAAATAGCGGCGACATTGGAGGTTGTCGCTATTTAGAAGAGAAAAATAAATTAAAAAGTTCAAAAGGTCATTAGTGGCGACTATTTGGTCCCAAACAATGGCCACTACGCAAGTCGCCGCTGATGAGAGGTCAATAGCGGCGACTTCTAGGGTCGCTGCTATTTAAAAGAGAAAAATAAATAAAACAAATTCAAAAGGTCGTTAGCGGCGACAATCGAGGTCGCTGCTGATAAGGGGTCTAAAAAACGGCGACCCCCTGAGGTCCCCGTTATTTAGAAGAGGAAAATAAATTAAAAAATTAAATAGGTTATTAGCGGCGACACACTATCCCGCTATTTAGTCCCAAACAGCGGCGACAACGGAGGTCGCCGCTGATAAGGGGTCTAAATAGCGGCGACCCTTGAGGTCGCCGTTATTTAGAAGAGGAAAATAAATTAAAAAATTAAATAGGTTATTAGCGGCAACTCACTATCGCCGCTATTTAGTCCCAAACAGCAGCGACAACTGATGTCACCGTTGATAAAGGGTCTAAATAGTGGTGACCCTCGAAGAGGAAAATAAATTAAAAAATTAAATAGGCTATCAGCGGCAACTCACTATCGCCGCTATTTGGTCCAAACAGTGGCGACAACCGATGTCGCCGTTGATAAGGGGTCTAAATAGCGGCGACCTATCGAGTCGCTGCTATTTAGAAGAGAAAAATAAATTAAAAAATTCAATAGGTCAATAGCGGTGACTAAAGGTTTCCGCTATTGTCGCCGTTGATGATGGGTTAATAGCGGCGACTCTGTTGTCGCTGCTAGTGACCCCTGAAAAAATAAAAAAAAATAAAATAACAAAACAAATTTTCCTATAAAAACAATTTATTTTATTTTATATTACTATTGAAGTTTTCTATTTCTTATTCTTATTCTTATTTAAATGTTTGATTGATCATGATAAGATCAAATGTTCAATCGAACATCCGATCGATCCTAGTGAATTAGTTCGATTGATCATGATAGGATCAAATGAGCGATAAAATGTTCGATCAAATATCTGATCAGTCAAACATCCAATTGATCCTAGTGAATTAGTTCGATTGATCGTGATAGAATCGAATGATCGATCAAATGTTCGAATGAATATCCGATCGATCCTAGTGAATTAGTCCAATTGATCATCATAGGATTAATTGATCGATCAAACATCTGATCGATCCTAATGAATTAGTTCGATTGATCATGATAGGATCCATTGATCGATCAAACATCAGATCGACCCTAGTGAATTAGTTCAATTGATCATGATAGGATCAAATGTTCAATCGAACATCTGATCGATCCTAGTGAATTAGTTCTATTGATCGTGATAGGATTAAATGTTCGATTGAATATCCGATCGATCAAACATTCGATTGATCCTAGTGAATGAGTCCAATTGATCGTGATAGGATCAATTGATCGATCAAACATCCGATCGATCGTAGTGAATTAGTTCGATTGATCGTGGTGGGATCCATTGATCGATCAAACATCCGATCGATCCTAGTGAATTAGTTCGATTGATCATGATAGGATCAAATGTTCGATTGAACATCCGATCGATCCTAGTGAATTTGTTCAATTGATCGTGATTAGATCAAATGATCAATCAAGGGTCCGTTTGATA
>NC_081542.1:21553733-21574861 GCF_901000735.1 Corylus avellana
GCACAATGGTTTGATTGTATTTAAATTTTTGCTTTCAATTTATTCATGTTGATTGTATAACCATGAGGATTGCTACAATTGATTTTTGTTCTTCATATTAAATGCAATTGTTCTTTAATTCCAATTCAATATTAGTAAAATTCTTATCTTGTCTTAGAAATTATTTTACTCTTATTGAACTCAAATCATTCTTATTTTCTATGATTATAAGAATGAAGGTTATACAATGGTTCTTAATTGGCATGCAATCATTAGGGTTAGATAGACCATACCTAGGAAAGATGGATCGTACTACACCCTAGTTTAGTGTAATCTAGGTAGACGATCTGTGCTAACCGAAGATGGGTTATGCTATTCCGTTGATTGTATGAAATTATTTTCATGTGTTTTCTTGTTTAAATTATAACATGCATAGAATGAATTGCTAGAATTAAATATGGTTAACCATTGATGTGCGGATCGTGGTGAAGTCAATACCCTACTCTCTCTCTCTCTCTCTCATATATTTACTCCGTTTTTATTTTCATGCACTTTGAAATTGTACAAACAATTCAGTCTCTTTTGAATTAAGTTAATTTTAATCTTTCAAATTTTGATAATTAAACCCTTGCAGTCCTTGAGGTTCGACACCCTCAATATAGCCCTATCCTACGGGATTCGTCCTATTGCGAGTGGTAATTTTATAATTTATATTTTTGGTCACAAAAATACCACATCAAGTACAATGCTCAACCTGCAACACTTCAAGATGGAGTTGTGTTAAGGGTAGTGGCAAGAAAATTCCTCAAAAGGTCTTGTAGTATTTTCCAATAAAACCGAGGTTGCAACGATTGTTTATGTTGAAAGATATGGCCAAACATATGAGGAGGCATAAACATGAACGAAAAGATGACGGCAACACTCTAGGACACCCAGCCGATGGTTTTGCGTGGAAAGAGTTTGATAAAGAACATGAATGGTTTGCTCGTGATTCCCGCAACATGCGACTTGGTTTGGCAAGTGATGGTTTCAACTCATTTGATAATATGACCAGTAGTATTAATGCTGTACAATTTAACTCCGTAGATATGTATGAAGGATCCAAATATGATATTGTCCTTAATTATCCCCGGTCGCACAGCACCTGGAAACGTCATTGATTTGTATTTGCGGCCTCTGGTTGATGATTTGCATGAATTATGGAATGAAGGTGTAACCACTTACGATTTTTCGACTAAAGAGACATTTCAGTTGCATGCCGCATTACTATGGACCATAAACAATTTTCCCGCGTATGGAAACTTGTCTGGGTATTCTACGAAGGGAAAGCTAGTGTGTCCGGTATGTAACAAGGATACAATGTCTTATAGATTGAAATATGGGTCAAAAGAGTGTTACATGTATCATCCTAGGTAGCTTCCTCGTGACCATGTCTAGCACCAAGAAAGAGAATTGTTTGATGGTACAAAGGAGCATAGAAAGGAACCTGAAGAAATGTCTAGAGATCAACTATTGCAACAACTAATACATGTTGCACATGTGCAATTTGGGAAACATATTGGGAACAAGAGAAAACATCGCACAAGTGGTGTTGATATAAATGAGTCGAATTGGAGGAAGAAAAGTATTTTCTTTAAGTTGCCTTATTGGTTAACATTGAAACTACGACACAATTTAGATGTCATGCACATTGAGAAGAACATATGTGATAGTATCTTGGGTACATTGATGCATATTCCTGGGAAAACAAATGACATAGCCAACGCACGAAGAGATTTACGTGAGATGGGTATACGTAAAGAATTGCACTTGCAGACAAATGGTGCAACCACCACGATGCCACTTGCGGCGTACACTTTGACAAGAGATGAGCGAGAGGTTGAAATGTGTGAAATTTTCTGATGGGTATGCGTCTAGCATTGGTCGATGTGTGAACAAGCTTCCTGGCAAGATATCGGGAATGTAAAGCCATGATTGTCATGTCTTCTTACAACGCTTACTTTCTGTTGCAATCCGTGAAAAATTAACGCCTGAAATAGAAACAACAGTGATTGAGATGAGTAATTTTTTTACGCAGTTGTGTGCACGAACATTAAAAGTAGATATCTTGAAGCAAATGAAGGCTGACATTGTCGTGATTCTATGTAAGATGGAACAACTATTTCCACCAGCATTTTTTGATGTTATGGTCCATCTAGCGGTTCATTTACCTAGAGAGGCTAAGCTTGGGGGACCAGTACAAAACCGTTGGATGTATCCAATGCAAAGGACGCTTGGTAAACATAAGAGGAGGGTGCGAAACAAAGCGCGACCAGAGGCTTCAATTGTTGAGGCTTATTTAGTTGATGAGTGTTTGGCGTTTTGCTCCATGTATCTTCATGGGATTGAGACAAGATGAAGCCGTGAAGAGCGAAATGTTAACGGCTGTCTAGAAGAAACGGAACAAGACCTCGATGTGTTCTCTCAGCGAGTTCGACCGTTGGGTGCGGCAAAATATGTGACACTTGATAAGAATATTTTTCAGAGGGCTCGATTTATGTGCTTAGCAACTGTAAAGAAACGGCTTCATACTTGCAGTAAGTGTATAATTGTGGGTTCTTTATCCGATTCTCTTTTGTTTACTCATGACATTAGATGATTACTAATTAACGACATACACTTTCTACACAGTGAACACTATCATATGATCGAAAGGGAAGGTGGCCATGACATTGAGAAGAAGCATGAGGCCAAATTTGAGCATTGGTTTCGAGATAATATATACAGTGGTGGGCATAATGCCGAAAATGTCCCAGAACAATTATATCATCTTTCACTTGGGCTTGATCGTCAAGTTAGATCGTATAGAGGTTGCATGGTGAATGGGGTTAGGTTCGACACAAAAGAATGTTCAGAAACTCATACTACCCAGAGTAGTGGAATTGTTGTTAAAGGTGGGTACAACACGACAATGAGTACTATGGTGAGTTGAAGAAAATTTTTGAGTTATGTTACCCTGGCCGAAATCGGGTGTATCTATTTGAGTGCGATTAGTAGGACACTAGGAGTAATACGCGGGGAATAAGAAAGGAACAAGGTTTTACAATTGCGACTACCTCTCGTAAATGGTATTAGTTCGACTCGTTCATATTAGCATGCCAAACTGGGCAAGTGTTTTACTTGAGTGATCCCAAATTGGGTGATAGTTGGAAAGTGGTGCAGATGCTAACCAATAGAAACACATATTACAATCCAACAGTGGCAGGGGAAGATAATGAGAATGATGACCAAGGAACCAACAATGAGGTATACCAGGAAAATGAATGTGTTGGGGGTAATATTGCAATTGTTGAAAACTCTACTATGTTACATAGAGATGATTCGACAATACCCATTGATGAATTATACGTGCACTTTGATGCAAGCATGTTCATTGACGATAACCCTTCTATTGGGAAGCATAAAACTAACTCTTGTAATGAAAAAGAGTTAAGTAGCAACTATGATACAGAATCTGAACACACAGAGTCATCCTCAAGCAACAATGATACAGACTATGATACAAAATGACCAAGTTGGAATTAGATTAACATATTATATGATGCTTTGTTACTCATATTTTTTTTTTTTGGTTTTTCTTTTTCTACAAATTGCCCACTTATGTGCAATTAACTAAATTAAGTATATGAACAATTTTTTTTTTGTCCAAACCATTTAACATGCAATATTATGGTTATATGACCGATTCACATTTGTTTTGTGTTGTTTGCAGATCTAGCAGAGCAACTAGAAATGGTGATAGGCCAAAGCCAAGGTCGTTGTCAAGTTCGAGGACAAGGCCGAGGCCTGTGTCATGTCGAGGACCGTGTTAGGCCGACTGTCGTTGATGAAGTTGATAATACGGGCATGCCATCATCGTTGCCCTCAGTGGCTGTAGAGGGCCATCCTTCCCAAGAGCAGTCTGATGACATGCACTCATTTGGAGTCACACCCATCGCGAGTTGTAAGTGAATATATGGTATTTTTCTTATTAGTTTGTTGCATACACTTTGCAAACTATGTTGCCAGATACAACTAACTACGTTTCCATATTTTGATTAATAGCTAGGACGTCCGCTAGACGGACAAAGGGTAAGAACAAGAATTTGAGGTTCAATGATATGATAGATAAACATGGTCCGTTAACTTTGGAATGGAATGATAAGTATCGGGTACCTGTGGGCGAAAATGCCGCGGCATGGTCGAGGATAATTTCTACGATTGTGTATGATCATTGCGACCAGCATTACGATAGTTGGAGCAAGGTCCCAGATGTAATGGTAAAGAATTTGGAAGAACGTGTGAAGGTATAAACCTTATTGTGTATGTGTATTATGTCACTTGCTACAAATAATGTGACAAACTTTTGACCATTGTTTTCGTAATTACTATGTCTCAGGGTAAGTTCGTTTTGGATATGGAACTAAAGAAGCACAAGGATGCCTTAGAGCATCAATTATGTCTTAGCTATAGGAGGCATCGCTGCATGTTGCACCTAGATCACTACAAAATTTATTTCAAAAATGTGGACAGCCGGGATTTGGCAGCAGTGGCCAGTGCTAAAGTCGAGGCGAAGGCCAATGTTCTGGAAGGTATTTCTCCAGAACAATGGCCAGCTATATGTGATTCATTTGAAATTGACTCGTGGAAGGTAAATGTATCTTATTCAAATAAATAGTCATTTATTATTTCTAAGATTTGTATTCAGCTATATATAAAAAATGAATATTTTTTTTCTTCCGATATTTTGCATAACAAATTTGAGCGAAATAAGAAAAATGGAGCAAAGATGCAAACAAATCATACCGCTGGCACCTCGCCGGTAGATTACTAATTATGTGTATTATGTGCAGGCAAAGATTACTAAGGCCATACCCAATCCCATAGAAATCTACAAGGAAACGCACCTTAAAAAAGGATGGGAAATTTGTGAGTGACTACGCTCAAAGTAAATATGAAAGTGAATGAAATGGGTACTCATGATGAATATGTCTAATGAGCTTGCATGGCTTATTTAATTGAGGTTTATATGGCTTGTGCAAAATGAAATGGAATCAATAGTAGCAAACTCCGACAACGTTAATACCAGCCAAGAAGACATTGTCTTAAAGGTGCTAGGTGGACATCATTCAGGACATGTTAGAGGACTGGGTTGTGGTGCCATACCTACCCGGTCAAAGTCCTCATCAGCACACAACCACGATGAATGCTTAGTTAAACAGCTAGAAACTGAAAGGAAACTAGCTGAATCACTACAGAAATGTGAAAAGTTGGAGGAATCACAAGCTGCTATGCATCAATCACAAGTTGCTATGCAGGAAGCACAAGCTGCTTTGCATGCATAAATGATTGAATCAAAAGCATCTCAAGCTGCTCTACAGGCACAAATGGATAGGCTACTGAAAAATCTAGGAGGAGGGTAAAAGAATCTTGCCTATCACTTTTTTTTATTTTTTTATTTTTTTTTATTTCACACACACATATCATGTAATTGTTATAAAGATCATTGATTATGATATGAATTCTATTATTCCTAGGCTTGGAGGGAGCCCTTATGGTTCTCAAGCAAGAGAAAGCAATGTCTGAGGGAGCTTTTGTTGTATTTTGTTTAAGACTTTGTTTTAATATTATTAAGATTTGGGTCAACTTTTGTAACATCCCGATATTTCTCTTCTTTTATTTTGTAAATAAACTCGAATATTATGCTGAAATAATCTCATATAGCGGAAAAACTGTAATTATGAATACAAAATAATACCATTAAATTACTTTTCTTTATACAAAAATACCCAAAGCTATGTCGTACAAGGCATTTATACAAATCTATCCGATAGTCTAAACTCTAGACAAAACTTAACCACCTTGGAATCTTTGTACATCTCAAAGAATGAATCTCTAATCACAACTGCATAATTACCTTGACTTTCCATTCCTGCAAGAACTACAGAAACTATAAAGTAATGAGTCAATGGATTCACAATAATATAAATCATTGTTGAAGCAGTTATATCAAAAGACCAGATATTTATTAAAACTATAGAGATCTATATTATTGAATATCAATATCATACTCAGTAAGTAAGAATACTTACAGTGGATTACATGAATGGATCATCAAAGGTAATTACTTGAAACCCGTCCTACTGTAGTTGGTCCTTACCCATAACTATCCCTTCATTGACTTTCTCTCTCTCTCTTTCTCGCCTAAACTCTCTTTCTTCCTCTTCAGCTCTCTGTCTTAATTTTCCCATCTCACTCTCGGTTTCTCTCCTCTCTTCTATATGAGTGCGGCATTTAAATAAGAAAAGGAAGGACTAAAAGAGAAAGAAGAAAAGTGGAAGGGCAATGCTGTCGGCAGAGGAAGAAAAGAAAGAAAATAATAGAAAAGAAGAATAAAAAGGAATAAGAAAGAAAGAGTGGGAGCAGGGGAGAAAATTGGGAAAAGTAGGCGTGGATTTCACTCCAATGTATTAAAACAAATCTAATAAAATCTCCCATACTATTTTCACCTAATTTCCCTTAATAATCTGAATTCCACAAATTCCCCTCTCATAAAATCAATCAATCATCAATTATCATATTTCTTAAATCTCCCAATAAAATAATCTAGATATAATCTCTCATATAAAATCAACATCATGATATAATAACCTCAAATCAATATTCATTCCAATAATATTCACAAGATCTAATAAATTCCTCAAGAATAAATATTATTACCTAATATCATCAATAAATATCTCGACCTCAAAATAAATGTAATTACCTAATATGAATAATATATCATTAAGTAAATATCTCTGAAATAAGACTTTACTGTGATAATAGTAATAGAATGCTTTACTGTGACATGTATGAGTCTAGTAACGTGTCTGTATTTCCTTCAGGAGATTAGTTACCGTCAACTTACTACCATGTCGCCGCTTTTTGTAGTGTGGTATGTGACTTAAAGCCATCAAGCCATGTGCTTGTAAGACCTATCAGTTTGTTCTTTAAAGGAAGTGCTTGTTCTTGTCCTATCTGGAATTTGACTTATAGCAGCTTTCCTTATCCAAAGGGTATTAGAAATATTTGCCCTACTTGGAGTTGGTTTTCTCTCCCACGTATGACCATCGACTTTCTTGCATTATATAAAGGCATGGCCTTTGTGTTGTAGTATGCCAACAAATTAAGAGCATCAACTTGAGTGCAAAGAAGAGAGAGCACCCATATAGAGAACAAGAGATTGTTTTTTCTTTTTTGTTATTATTCTCCTTTGGGTGAAAGTAAGAATTGGGATATTGGGGCTTGGGTTTGAGTAGTTTTCTGGCCATGTTATTTTCTTGTACTCATCTTTCAATAGTGGATTTTCTCCAGGTCGTCTCTGCCAATGGATGTAGGCTTGTTAAGCCGAACCACTTAAATATTTGTGTCGTGTGTGATTGCCTAATCTTTTTTATTCCGCATTCTTCTTAATTTTCGCATCTTACGGGTCCACTTAAATATTTGTGTCGTGTGTGATTGCCTAATCTTTTTTATTCCGCATTCTTCTTAATTTTCGCATCTTACGGGTCTTGGGAAATAGGATTAATTTCCTAACACCAGCTCCACCTGTAATTGCGTCCCCGAGTAATTTATACCAATTGCCAATGTTCATACCCTTCATTATCACTATAGAACCTTTAGTTATGTTCATAACTCCATCTTTAGCTGAATAACTGATGTACAAAATATCTACCTAAATTAATAGGTAAATAATTGTACGTTTTACCTGCAAGTGCACAAGGTTAACATAGTAGTATATGGTGCAAGTACAGGATCATTCCCACGAGGATTGCTGAATTTTTGTTTAAAAATAAATTCTTTAAGTACAACAAAGATTGATTGTTTAAGTGATGATAATAAAAGGTAGGGCTTTGATATCCACCACTAATTATCTTTAGCTAATATAACAATATGCCAATGCTTTGATCATGTTATGCATATCTAATGTTTGTCAACCTAAGGGCATGGCATATACTCCTTAAGCTATAGATTTTCCTAAGCAACGAATTAGGCATGGCGTATACTCTAACTCTTTTCTTTTCTAAGGGATTTAGCATGATGTATACTAAGTTGTTCGGTAGGAAAGCATATACTCTATGGAAATTGACAAACACATGAGGCCTAAGGCATGACGTATACTCCCGGTTCCCCATGTTGATCAACCCAAGAATCGCAGTGTGGATTCTTTTGTTACTTATGTTAAACCCAAGACTTGACCATCCAAATTGATTTAACTAACTAGTCCATACCACATGCATATGTTGATCAAGCACACACATATGAGGAATTTATGCAAGTAGGAATTAATCAAGTTAAATAGCACAACAAGATCATCACAAAGGCGCCAATATTGAAATATTAACTAAACATAACTAGGGCTTCAATCAAGCCCTACTAATTAAATTAGCTACACATAAAATTGATGTTAAACATCTTCATAAAGAAAAGAAAAGAAAGTGAAAGAATAAACTCGAGACTTGAACTTGAAGAGCTCCTATTCTTCTCCTTACAAAGTATTTATATTCTAGAGGCTTAAGGGTCTATTTATAGGTTTTAGAAGTCCTTGACAAAGTAGTAAACCTAGGGATTTCGTAGGGTTTTGAGATCTATTACAATTGGGAGTTGGAGAACCGTAATATGGAAAGAATGACAATTTGGCCGCCACTTGATATGTCTCCTGCGCACGGGTGCGATCGATCGCAACCCGTGTGCGCTCGATCGTAGGTTTGCGATCGATCCTTCTTCTGTCATGCGCTCGATCGCTCCTGGCCTGAATTGTGTTTGATCCACTCTGGTACTGCGCTCGATCGCAGGTACCCTGTGATCGATCGCAGTGTCAGGGAGCTCCAATTTTTCCCATCTTCTCTCTTTGAGCTCAAATCATCTAGATTTACTTCATTTTCTTCTGAAAGCCTACAAAAGTATGAAAAACACAAAAGGGAATTAAATAACCTAATTAACCAAAACCAAAGGATTAAAACATGCAAGTTAAGGGTTGAAAATATGAATATTTTAGCACTTATTACACCCCCCAAACTTACATATTGCTAGTCCCTTAGCAATACAAAACTAAAAACGGGAATGGAAAAACAGAAAACAAAAGATAAATCCATCTTTCGTGGATGTACGATTGCATTTAGCATATGCAACAAGCCTTTTAAACCCCTAGGAATTCCCTAGTGGACGAGTGAAGTCTCATGAGGGTTTTCCAGAAATGTTACCCACAAACATCATGCAAGAGTTCATGTTATTCCGAAAATTAAAGCATCACTTTCAAGATCATGATTTTCATTCATAAGCAAGCTTAAAAAGATGAACTCCATATTCACAATGAATTGGAATCTCAAAGTCCAATTACTTACAAAGGACATGCTAAATCATCACAAGTTTGAAATTTGTGTACAGTGAATTAGTACAAAATTACAAGGCTTCCAAATCTTTCCAATACGCAATGTCTCTTTATCTCAGAATTTACTGAAATTCCTATTAGAATGACACAATGGCATATTTCTTTTTCTCTTCTTCTTTTTTTTTTTTTTTTTCTTTGGTCAGGTTGTGCAATGTTGGTTTCCTTAAGCTTTCTAATTGATCCTTGTAGCGAGTGTTAAGTCAATGACTCCAAAACCAGATGGTTTTAGGGCATTAGGTGTAGAGGCACCCCTAAGGACCTACTAACTCGAGTCAAAAAGGCTACAAAACCAACTAACCATGACATTGATCAAATCCAATTTTTTTTCACCTTTTGACGTGAACACTCAATGCTTTGAGGTAAGAGGTCCAATTACTCAGTGAAAAGCCTATCAATGATCAATTATTTCACTTTTTTTTTTTCATTACAATATATGCCATAGTGTCATCTAAAAAGTCATCCAATTTCATCCAAGATGCAGAAACACACATATCAGATCTCATGTCATACCTCACAAATTATGTGCTAATGTGCTTGTGTGATCAGATCAAACATGTGATTTTTCAACTGTCCTAAACAAGTAACCAAACTAACAGATTCACTCATCAGATCATGTGTTCAAAATTTTTTAGCTTACTGATGAATTCGAGCCACAATTCTTTTAGATAAACTTAAAATTTTAGAGTAAACATGAACATGCATAAACTCTTTTTTTTTTTTTTTTTTTTTTTATTGAATAAAACAAACAACACACAAAACAAATAACATGAAATTGGGACAAAGTGTGTGTGAACATGTGTGCCCATACCCCCAAACTTAAATGACACATTGTCCCTAATGTGTCTAAATTAAGGAAAGAGTGTACCCGGGAGATGGACGAAATAGTCTTGGAAAGCATGGCTCATTGCACGCCCCCAAACTTGAAGTGAAGCACACTTGTCCCTTAAGTGCTGTTCTCTTGGCCCCAAAGTGTCCTCCACACGCAAACTGATGACAATGCTGCAGAATGCTCCAATGCTCTTCTTCTGAGACACACCTTCTAATGATTTGATCAGGGTAAAATTTGAACAGATAGGGGTCATCCCAATGGTATTGTCTAGATATAGACATCAACCTTTTCCTTTCTTGACTAGACATTCCTGGGGGAAAAACTTTGGCAGTTATATAATTCACAATGTCTGCATACCATGGAACTTGGACCTCAACTGCAAATAACTGCTCATCTGGAAACTTTTCATTTAATGGAAGTTCATCTTCTTCTTCCTCATGAAGTAGTCTGGATAGGTGATCTGCAACCACATTCTCGCTGCCCTTCTTATCTCTGATCTCAAGATCAAACTCTTGCAGTAATAATACCCATCTGATCAGTCTTGGCTTTGCATCCTTCTTGGCAAACAAATATCTCAAAGCAGCATGACCAATGAATACAATGACCTTAGAGCCAATTAGGTATGATCTAAACTTCTCCAAAGCAAATATGACAGCTAATAATTCTTTCTCAGTGGTAGAATAATTTAGCTGCGCGTCATTCAATGTCCTAGAAGCATAATATATTGCATGAGGTACCTTATTGATTCTTTGACCCAAGACAGCTCCCAAGGCAAAGTCACTGGCATTGCACATGAGCTCAAAGGGTAGACTCCAATCAGGTGCTCGCATTATTGGTGCAGAAGTGAGCAGCTTTTTTAGTGTTTTTAAGGCAGTCATGCATTCTTTAGTCCATTCAAACTTGGCCTCCTTCACCAGCAATGCACAGAGGGGTCTAGAGATCTTGGAGAAATCCTTGATAAACCTTCTATAGAACCCGGCATGTCCAAGGAAACTCCTCACCCCCTTTACTGTCTAAGGTGGGGGAAGTTTGGAGATGATATCTGTCTTGGCCTTATCCACCTCAATGCCCTTGCTTGAAATAGCATGACCCAATACAATGCCTTGTTGAACCATAAAGTGGCATTTTTCTCAATTGAGCACTAGGTTGCATTCTTCACACCTCTTGAGAACATTCTTCAAATGGTGGAGGCATTCATCAAAACTAGACCCAAAAACACTAAAGTCATCCATAAATACCTCAATGGTTTTCTCTACCATGTCTGAAAAAATGCTCATCATGCATCTCTGGAATGTAGTCGGGGCATTGCATAAGCCAAATGGCATCCTTCTGTAGGCGAATGTGCCAAAAGGACATGTGAAGGCGGTCTTCTCCTGATCTTCTGGTGCTATTGCAATCTAATTATAGCCACTGTACCCATCCAAGAAGTAGTAGTGGCTATGGCCAGCTAACCTCTCTAGCATTTGGTCAATGAAGGGTAATGGAAAATGGTCTTTTCTGGTTACCTTGTTTAGTCTTCTGTAATCAATGCATACCCTCCACCTAGTGGTTACTCTTGTGGGTATCAGTTCATCATCTTCATTCTTCACCACTGTGATCCCACTCTTTTTTGGCACTACTTGGACTAGACTGACCCATTTACTGTCTGAGATGGGATAGATGATGCCCGCATCCAATAGTTTTAATACCTCTGCCTTAACTACCTCCTTCATGTGTGGGTTGAGTCTTCTCTGTGCATCCCTGGTTGGCTTTGCTTCGTCTTCAAGGAAGATTTGATGCATGCACTTAGTTGGACTTATTCCTTTGATATCAGCAATGGTCCACTCCAAGGAGGTTTTATGTTCTCTAAGAATTCTCAACAGCTACCTCCTTCATGTGTGGGTTGAGTCTTCTCTGTGCATCCCTGGTTGGCTTTGCTTCGTCTTCAAGGAAGATTTGATGCATGCACTTAGTTGGACTTATTCCTTTGATATCAGCAATGGTCCACTCCAAGGCGGTTTTATGTTCTCTAAGAATTCTCAACAGCTTTTCTTCTTCCCCACAACTCAGATTTGCAGCAATGATGACTGGTAGTGTCTTGTTTTCTCCCAAGTATGCATATTTTAGGTGCTCTGGCAATTGCTTAAATTCCAGCTTGGGTGCCTGTACAACAAAGGGAACAAGAGAGGAATTTGTAGGCTCAAGAATCTCGAAGGGAGGATTATACTTACTTGAGTATTTTGGAGAAGCCTCAAGGTGAAGCACTGTTTCCATGACATCATTAGTAATATCTTCAAGCTCTGGCTCAATATCCTGCCTTGTGAGACTATGGGTGAGGGTGGCCTCCAATGGATCTTTATGTTGGTCCTACAAAACTATCTCACTAACATCTTGGATCACACAAACATCAAAACATTCTAAATCTTCTTGAGGTAATTTCAATGCATCGAATATTTTGAATTCGATTGTCTCACCATTTACCTTCATACTCACAATACCCTTTTTCACACGTATTGTAGTATCAGCAGTTCTCATAAAGGGTCTTCCTAAGATAATAGGTAAAGGTGATGACATAGGGGATTCTTCCACATCCAATACAATGAAATCAGCAGGTAAAATAAATGTACCTACCTTTACCAACACATCCTTCAGTATACCTCTTGGTCGTTTGATGCTTCTGTCGGCCAGTTGCAAGGTGATAGAGGTTGGTTGAAGTTTCCCTAATCCCAGCTTTTCATGTACAGTGTAAGGCAGCAAATTCACCCCTGCTCCTAGATCTAGTAGTGCCTTTTCAAAAGAATGGTCTCCTATCCTACAGGGAACGGTAAAACTACCTGGATCTGTTAGCTTTGGTGGTAATTTTCTTAACAAGACTGCACTTACCTCTTCTGTTAAGGCCACTGTCTCATAGTCCTGAAACTTCCTTTTGTTAGTGCAACAATCCTTTAAAAATTTAGCATATGAAGGAATCTGTTTAATTGCATCTAATAAAGGAATGTTGATTTCTACTTTCCTCAAGGTCTCAAAGATATCCCTGAGTTGCTCTTCTTTCTTTGGTTTGACTAGCCTTTGAGGAAAGGGGGGTGCATTTACCTTTTCCATTTTATTTACATTAGAAGTTGATGGTCCTTCTGGAGTTGCTTGAGGTGGCTCTTCAGTTCCAATGACTTTGCCATTCCTGAGAACTGTGACTGCTTCTAGCTGCTGATGACCCCCTGGGTTGGGTATTATTTGGGCTAAAAATTCTCCCTGCTTTCCTTCACTCAGCTCCTTTTCCAATAGCCCCACTTCCACTTCCAGTCTTTGAATGGCTTGATCAGTCTTTGTATTGAATTGTTTTTGATCAGCCATGAATTGCTGTTGTGAAGTTATGAACTACTGTTGAGAAGTCATGAACTGCTATTGAGAAGCCACCAGGGTGTGTATCATATTCTCCAGTTGGTTCAGTTTTGACTCTTGAGTTGGTTGGCTTGCTTGTTAGGAACCTTTTTGTCCTTGATTGTTACTCCATGATAAATCAGGGTGGTTTTGCCATCCTGGCTTGTAAGTGTTGGAGTATGAATTGTTCTTGCAGGGGTAGTTGCTTTGTCCCACATAGTGTGTTTGCTCTTGATCTGCAGATGAATATAAAGGGCAAATTTCAGTAGTATGACCTACTTGAGAACATATGGCACATACCTGGAATTGGGTGGCTGGCTGATTGGGAGAGATGCTCTGAGTAGTCATGGCATTTGCAAGCATAAGGAATGCCTTCTGCATGGAAGCCATCTGATTTTGCATTCCGCTATTTTCTTCATTCCTGCCTTTGCTCCTTACATCATGCCTCCTTTTGGATGGAAATTGTTGAGTGTGTTCACTCAACCTCTCAAAGATCCCTATGGCTTCCTCACTGCTCTTCTCCATCAGCATACCTCCACAAGCTGTATCAACCATCCCTATGTTAGTATCATCTAAACCTTCATAAAAAATTTGTACCTGATCATCTTGAGGGATGTTGTGATGTGGGCACTTTAGCAGCAGTGAATTGAAGTGATCCCAGGCCTCAAAGAACAAATCTCCGTCTCGTTGTTGGAACATTTGAAGTTCCCTTTTAAGTTGTTTTGTCTTCTGGGCTGGGAAAAACCTCTTCAGAAACTTGGTGGTTAATTCTTCCCAAGTATGGATGGAATCTGCAGGCAAGGAATTGTACCACAATTTAGCATTATCTTTCAAGGAAAAAGGAAAGAGGACTAACCTGAGTCTCGCTGGAGTTAGGCCTTGGACATGCTACAACTTGCATAAATCAAAGAATTCCTTAAGATGCAAGTTGGGATCCTCAGTAGCTGTGCCTCTGAAGTGAGTCAATGCATTAAGGATTTGAGGAGAGATATAATAGCTGCCATCCACCTCCAGTTGATATGCCATGCATGAGGGTTGATGGAGGTTTGCTGGAACGTATGCCTGCTTCATTGGTCTCCTTACCCATGGTGGATTTGCCTCTAATGCTCTTGGCCCAATTGGATTTTCTTGCAAATCTTCCATCTCAATTTCTTCTTCTTCTTCTTTGTTTCTAGGTCGTTATCGAATTGTCCGCTCAATTTCAGGATCGAGTGGAATAACGGTTGAGGCTTGAGATCGACGACCTTGCATCAACTGAATTACTTCTTCACTTAGGCAGCTTCAGTCTTGCTGGTCCGGATGCTCCCTGAAACTGTGCTCGATCGTAGGTTGGTGCGTTCGATCGCAGTGCACTCGATCACACTTGGCTGACGATCGATCGCAATCACAGAATGCCAATCCGCAACTTGAAACAGAAAACAGAAAATTTAGGGAAAACGAAAAATCTTTTTGATTTTTTTTTATAACAACTAAATTAAAAATTGAAAATTAAAATAACAAAGCTAAAGGAAAATAAATCTAAACAAAATTCGCCGCAATCCCTGGCAATGGCGCCAAAAACTTGATGTACAAAATATCTACTTAAATTAATAGGTAAATAATTCTACATTTTACCTGCAAGTGCACAAGGTCAACATAGTAGTATATGGTGCAAGTACAGGATCATTCCCACGAGGATTGCTGAATTTTTGTTTAAAAATAAATTCCTTAAGTAAAACAAAGATTGATTGTTTAAGTGATGATAATAAAAGGTAGGGCTTTGATATCCACCACTAATTATATTTAGCTAATATAACAATATGCCAATGCTTTGATCATGTTATGCATATCTAATGTTTGTCAACCTAAGGGCATGGCGTATACTCCTTAAGCTATAGATTTCCCTAAGCAACGAATTCGGCATGGCGTATACTCTAACTCTTTTCTTTTCTAAGGGATTTAGCATGGTGTATACTAAGTTGTTCTTTAGGAAAGCATATACTCTATGAAAATTGACAAACACATGAGGCCTACGGCATGGGCGTATACTCCCGGTTCTCCATGTTGATTAACCCAAGAACCGCGGTGTGGATTCTTTTGTTACTTTTATTAAACTCAGGACTCGGCCATCCAAATTGATTTAACTAACTAGTCCATACCACATGCATATGTTGATCAGGCACACACATATGAGGAATTCATGCAAGTAGGCATTAATCAAGTTAAATAGCACAACAAGATCATCACAAAGGCACCAATATTGAAATATTAACTAAACATAACTAAGGCTTCAATCAAGCCCTACTAATTAAATTAGCTACACATAAAATTGATGTTAAACATCTCCATAAAGAAAAGAAAAGAAAGGGAAAGAATAAACCCAAGATTTGGACTTGAAGAGCTCCTATTCTTCTCCTTACAAAGTATATATATTCTAGAGGCTTAAGGGTCTATTTATAGGTTTTAGAAGTCCTTGACAAAGCAGTAAACCTAGGGATTTCGTAGGGTTTTGAGACCTATTACAATTGGGAGTTGGAAAACCCTAATATGGAAAGAATGATCACAATCTGGCCGCCACTTGATATGTCTCTTGCGCACGGGTGCGATCGATCGCAACCCGTGTGCGCTCGATCCCAGATCTGCGATCGATCCTTCTTCTGTCATGCGCTCGATTGCTCTTGGCCTGAATTGTGTTTGATCCTCTTTGGTACTGCGCTCGATCGCAGGTACCCTGTGATCGATCGCAGTGTCAAGGAGCTCCAATTTTTCCCATCTTCTCTCTTTGAGCTCAAATAATCTAGATTTACTTCATTTTCTTCTAAAAGCCTGTAAAAGTATGGAAAACACAAAAAGGAATTAAAATGACCTAATTAACCAAAACCAAAGGATTAAAACATGCAAGTTAAGGGCTGAAAATATGAATATTTTAGCACTTATCAATAACTATAACCCAAAGAATCCAATGTGCCTAATGAGATCAAATCTTTCTTAAGATCTGGAACATATCTAACAATAGGGAGTATCTTGACAACCCCATCAAACATACTGACTTTTATGGTACCTAGTCCAATGGCCTTACATCTAGCATCATTGCCTATTAGCACTGTACCCGCATTACATGATTTAAATGTGTCGAATCATTGCATATTCGAACACATATGATATGAACAAGCAGAATCCAAGGCTCCTTGGGGGTGGTTTGACCACCCCCAAACTGGACAAAGGTGGCTAGATCCACCACTCAATTTTTTTTTTTTTTTTTTTTTTCAAGTTTTTTTGAATTATTTATATTTTATATTCATTTTCAAAGTTTTAATTTTTTTAAAATATTTTATTTTATTTTTTTATTGGGGCATATGACACATGGCACATTGTGATTGGGTCGATATGGTGATCCGTTAGTTTTATGGACGGAATGATAACGAAGCTACTAACCCAGCATTTATCGATAACAAATGTACCATCTATGATGCAAAATATACCATAGGTGGAAAAAAGTAAAGGCGTTAAAACCCAGGTACTAAAAATGCATTTAACTATATTTCTTAATAAAAAAATCATGAATGGTATAACTCAGGCTCTGATACCACATGTAAGGTAAATCGACATAACATTTAATAACTTTTAAGATCTTAACTATCATGATTTTCACATTAAATTGATAAAAGAAACATACTAGAATCTCTAGCAATAAAACCTTCTTTGAATCTTCATCTTAATGCATAAACACAAAAAATCGTTTCTCTCGCTTGACCCACTTAAAATACACAATGGTGATGAAAAGTACGTATGTTTATAAGGTAGAAAGATGAACAATTTCCTTTATATTTTAATTCAACTTAATTCCCATCAAACTAAGAGTTAATTCAATAGGAAACCACTTATCGTAATTAATTAATTAACCAACAGTTTATTAAAGATTATAATTAAATAACCTCATAACTTAGGAGTCTAATAAATTCTCATGTATGCCATGTCATGTGGATATTAAGGGCTCGTTTGGTTTGCAGAATGGGTATTCTGTTACGAAAATGAATACATATTATTGGGAATAGAAGAGGTTGGAATGGAATAATTATTTCAATTATTTAGTTTTGTAGAAACACATATTTCATAATTGGAATTGAACCAAAATTACTAAAAATCCCATATGATTTCTAATTTTTTCAAAACTCAAATTAAAAAAAAAAAAAAAATGGTTGAAGGTGTGGTGGCCGACCACTCCAATGGGTGGCCGGCGACCCATATCAGGCACTTGGAGTGGCCGCACCAACCGAGAGGACCTCGCTATGGCCCTCTAGGGGTGGTCTTGGCCACCCCCGATGGTACCAGGGGTGACCACGCCACTCCTAGAAGGCCTTGTCGGTCTACCACGACGCCCACAGGGCCTTCTGTGGGTGGCCGACCACCCCAATTGATGCAAATTAGAAAGCCTCGTCTACAAGAACGTCTACAACCGTCCAAACGAGCCGCAACCCAAGAGCCTCGTTTGCAAGCTCGTTCGGAGACTGTTCGAATGCCTATGTTATTTTTCGTGTTTTACTAAAATCTGCACCTGACGACTGTTACTAAAAAGGCCGTATCTAGAGTTTCAAACCTTTGATTGGAGCAAAATTTACGGCGTTCGAAAGATAACTCAAAGATATACAACATCATGTTTCATGAGATTTGGCTAATTCCAATGTTTACTAGGTCAAAACTGGCTACAAAGGGAAAATTGGAAAGCTGAACGGCGCTATGTTTAATTTATGCACTTTTATTTAATGCCCGTCTGGACGGAGATATGTCCTGTCCGGACTGGCCTCGTAGAGTTACAATTTTGACTCTATTTCGTATTATTATTAGGTTTAGGGTTTGAAGGCCTATAAATACATGTTTTATAGACCTTAGAAAGTAGCTGTTGATTTTATATGAGTTTGTTTAATAAGAATTACTTATAGTTGAGTTCTTCTTGATTTTCCTTCAAAACCTAGAGAGTATCTAGTATTTTTTAGAAGATTTCTTCGATCCTTTGATAGAATGAACATCTAGAAATACCTATTCGTTCTTTATTGTCGTTATTCGCTGTAGTCCACTAAGTCACGCTGTATCAGTTGGTATCAGAGTCCAAGTTACTTTCCATAATTGGGGAGGAGCAACCGTTTTGCAGACATGAAAGAAGTGCACATGCGCACGGAAACAGCATGTAAGGAGCAATTGGCGACATGGTGGCAACACATGGAGGAGCAATTCGAGGGTATGAGGGATCAAATCGAAGCCCTCACTACCCGATTATCCAACATGGGTGGTCACAACAAACATCATCATTGACCCCCACCGCACGTTTCGGAGGAGGAACATGAACATGACGATGGGAGATCCCTTTTGCAGAGCACCAAACGCAGGGCCGTTAGCCCCCTGTGCAAGCTCACGCCAATCAATGAGAGAATGGGTTCAAACTCGACATTTCGGAATTCCAAGGGAGTCTACAGTCCAAAGAATTCCTGGATCTGGTAGCGGCAGTTGGAGGGATTCTCGATTCCAAGAGGGTGTCTGAGGATTGATGGATTTCTTTGGTCGCAACCAAATAAGATTTATCGGTAGATTGGGCCTCTCTACCAATCTATGACATCTATCCTGACAAAGAGGATTTATTGAAGGTGGTTGAAGAAATCAGTTTAGTGGATTTTCTTGGGGTAGGCAATATTTTATCAAATCCTCTTGATGGTGGTGGATTTAATTAGTTTTATGTGCTAGATGAGGATATTATGTTTAAAACAAAAGAGAATGTTGATCCTTTTGTGAGATCTTCATGGCATGTGAAAGGGAGAAAATAAGTGGAGTACGTGTGAAAATTGCATTATCTCAACTTGTTGTAAAGGATTTTCAAGATACACATTCTTGTGGTAATTAAGGGAATGTTATTTATATCAGGATGTTGCATTGCGTACTTTTGAAGAGCAAGGGTTGAACGAGTTGACAGGGCACCCAAATGATCAGGGAAAAAACCATTCGAATTCGAGGGCGAATTCTCTCCAACCGGGAGAGAATGATGCAGATTAAAGAACATCTTCTGCAAGCTCGTCTGCAACCGTCCGGACAAGCCGCAACCCGAAAGCCTTGTTTGCAAGCTCGTCTGGAGACCGTCTGGATGTCTATGTTATTTTCGTATTTTACTAAAATTCGTACCTGACGATTGTTACTAAAAAGGCCGTATCTAGAGTTTTAAACCTCTGATTGGAGTAAGCTTTGTGGTGTTAAAAAGCTAACTCAAAGATCTACAAAGTCTTGTTTCACGAGGTTTTGCTAATTCCGATGCTTACTAGGTCAAAACAGACTGCAAAGGGAAGATTGGAAAGTTGGACAACTTGGGCCTTGTAGAATTACAATTTCGACTCTATTTCGTAGTATTATTAGGTTTAGGGTTTGGGGGCCTATAAATACATGTTTTATAGACCTTAGAAAGTAGTTGTTGATTTTATATGAGTTTGTTTAATAAGAATTACTCAGAGTTGAGTTTCTTATTGATTTTCCTTCAAAACCTTAAGAGTATCTAGTGTTTTAGATAATATTTCTTAGATTATTTGATAGAATGAAGATCTAGAAATACCTATCTGTTCTTTATTGTCGTTATTTGCTGCAGCCCACTAAGTTATGCTGCATCACCAATCCACCCATTGGAGTGGTCAGCCACCCACAAGATTTTTTCTTTTTGTTTTTGTTTTTGTTATTTTTTAATTTTTAAGTTTGAGAGAAAATAAAAAATAGAAAAAATAGTTTTTTTGAAAAACCTTGTTCATTCCCTCATGAATAGCTATTCATCTATGTAAGGAATTAGTTATTCCTATGAAAATAACTATTCCTAAGAACAGTACAAAAAATCAATTTTTTGTTGACACAAGTTTCCTGACGTGTTAGATGGTCTAACACGTCAGGAAATCCTCTTGACGGGGCATTTTTGACGTGTTTCATGCGTGCAAAAATATGGGTGTCAGGAATGGAAAATTCCTGACGTGCCAATTTTAACACGTCAGAATTTTCTGACGTGTTAGATTAACACGTCAGAAAATTCTAACGTGTTAAAATTGGCACGTCAGAAAAATTATCTGACATGTCACTTTCTGACACGTCAATAATTACTGACGTGTCATATTTTGATACGTCAGTAAATATTTTTAATTGAAAAAAAAAATCCAGAAAAATTTTTTTTTTAAAAAAAAGAAAAATTATTTATTTTTAAAAATTTTAAATTTCCTGACGTGTCAATTTTGACACGTCAAGAAATTTAAAATTATTAAAAAATAATAATTTTTCTTTTTTAAAATTTTTTCAGGATTTTTTTTAATTAAAAATATTTTTTTTTAATTCTGGAACTGTACGTTCTTCTCCTCCAGCTCTCTCCCTGATCTTTTCCTTCCTCCATTTTCACTCTCTCTCTCTCTCTCTTCTTTCCTCCATTTTCACTCTCTTTTCTCTCTTCTTTCCTTCATTTTCAAAAACCCAAACATAAAAAAATCTTCAAAAAATCAAAAACCCAAATCAAAAAATAAACCT
>NC_081542.1:21574961-21584316 GCF_901000735.1 Corylus avellana
GCGGCGACTTTTAGGTCGCCGCTATTTATTTGGTCGCTAAAGACCATATTGCTTGTAGTGTGTTGGGTGTCCACTTGTCTTGGATCAAGATCCCTTGGAATTCTTAGGAGAATTCCAGTTTTTAAAATTTCAGATTCAGGCCATTTATTTTCATCTAAGAGCCATTATCTTGCCACGTGTCCCACTACTAATAAATAATAAAATAATGATGATTATTAATATCATTAATATAATTAAAAATTTAAAAATTATTTTATTATTTTATTAGTAGTAGGACACGTAGCAGAATAATGGCTCTTGGATGAAAATGAATTGTCTGGATCTTCAAAAACTTGAATTCCCCTAGGAATTCCAAGAGATCGGGATCGGTCGTCTTGTCTTAGCCGTAGCTGACTTCTTGTAATTCCTTATAGGTTTCTCTTCCTGGGTGTTCTTCATGCAACCCCAAAAAACAAAAAAAAAAACAAAAAAAAACCCCAAAAAGACCAAAAAAACACAACCAAAAACCCACCATTTTTCTTCTTCTATTTCACTGTTTCCAAAAACAAAAATTGATTAGTAATGATTATTATTGGAAATGAAAGCAATTTACTCAAAGTTATATCTAAAGCAAATGCGTTTTCATAGTATAAGCCAAAGCAATGTAATGTTTTTTTTTTTTTTTTTTTCTAATTAATTATGCTAGAAATTTGTTTCGATAAGATCTTGAATGTTTAAAATTGAAAAATGTATCCATCTTACTATTTATAATCACTATACATGTATTAATCAGATGATATAAATAGTGGATGGTGATGGTGAAGATGACGCATGAAAAGAGTATGAGACTAACAAATACCTGCAGAGATATATGATAGTGAGGATAATCAGTCAAGAATTTGAGCGATACACTCCCACTGGTTAGAGACCCTTATCAACAAATCAAGCCAACCTCGAGGAATGTATTGCGGTTTCTACACGTTCCATGGATTTTTAGTCGTTAGCTAATATGTATCTTTGTATTATTAGAACCATGGGTTTAATTTGCAAATGATTTTTTTGAAAGAGAAATGGTTTCCTTACATGTTCTATGCCATATATATTTCGTGGTACAGTTATTTTTATAATGGCGTTTCAAAGCTTCAAACTGTGGTGCTGATGTGGCGTTATGTTGATCATTAGATTTATTTTTGACACATATATTCTAGTCAAATAAAAAATGATTGAAAATGAGAGGGCAACTACTCTTGTTTTACTGATAATTTACTTGTGGCCTTTGAGGCTCTCCATATGACGAATGAGAGAATTAAAGGTCGCAAGGGATTCATGGCCCTTAAATTGGATATGAGTAAGGTGTACGATAGGGTGGAATGGCGGTATCTGGAGGAGAGTATGGTTAGAATGAGTTTTGCTCCAAGATGGGTCCAGCTAATAATGACTTGTGTTAGTACTGTTTTTTACTCGGTATTGGTTAAGTGACAGCCCTATGGAGTTATTGGGATCTCCTTATCTTTTTATTTTATGTGCAGAAGGATTAAGTTCTACGTTGAGGAGGGCTAAACTCAGTCATGAGCTAACGGGCCTAGCTTTGTCAAGAGGAGGGAAACGTATTAACAACTTATTTTTTGCATATGACAGCTTGCTTTTTTGTAGGGTTAATTCTCTCGAGTGGTTGAAGATTTAGGAGATACTTGACACATATGAACGGGCTTTGGGGCACAAAAGCTTAACATGGAAAAAACAGCCCTATTTTTCAGTAAGAACACAAAATTGGAGACCCGTGAGCATCTTTTGGAGGAGATTGGCGTTCGTTCAACTCAAAGTTATAAAAAATATTTGGGCCTCCCAGCCCTCATTGGCAGGTCTAGGACAAGGTCGTTTCAAAACCTCCAAGGTAGGGTTTGGGATAGACTCCAAGGTTGGAAAGAGAAATTTTTGTCGCAAGCAGGGAAGGAAGTTCTGATAAAGGCAGTCATACAAGCGATTCTCACGTATACGATGAGTACCAGCTACCAAAAGCTCTATGTTGCCAAATTAATTCAATGATGATGAGGTTTTGATGGGGGCATAAAGAAAACGTGTCAAGAGTTGCATCGATGAGTTTGAGGAATATGAGCCTCTCAAAAGATGAAGGGGGATTGGGTTTCCGTGACATTGAAGTTTTTAATCAAGCCTTGTTAGCCAAACATGGACGGCGTATACTTCAGAATCCGGATTTCTTAGTGGGTAAGTTTTTCAAAGGAAAATATTTTCCGAATTAGTTCTTTTTTGGAATCAAATTTGGGGAGAAGTCCGTCGTATGTTTGGCGAAGCATTTGGAAAGCTAAGAGTACACTAATGGAGGGGCTGTTATGGAGGGTCGGTGATGGTAAATCCATAAGAATTTGGGTGGACAAATGGATTCCAGCGACGACTACAAACAAAATTCAATCACCAAACATCTCCTTCCCAAGGGATGCACGGGTGAGCGAATTGATTGACTAGGACAGACGGTGGTGGAACGTCCAGCTTCTCCAAGAAAATTTCTCTGAAGCGGAGGTTTCAAGAATCTGCAGCTTAGCAATTTGCCCGGGGAGAAGTGCAGACCAGCTAGTTTTGGGGGGTACAAAGAACGGTGAATACACTGTCCGAAGTGCCTACCATATGGCAAAGGCAGTTTTGGAGAGGGAAAATTGCTCGAGTTCAATAGCGCAATCCAAAAACGAATTATGGAGGAAGATTTGGAATCTTAAGGGATCAAAAGCCCTACAAATGTTCTTGTGGAAAGCATTTCAAAATATACTCCCTACACGGGAGAATCTATATAGGAGAAAAATCAGTCTCGACTCTCTCTGTCCAGCTTGTGGTCTATTTGTGGAATCAGTGGGGCACATTTTATGGAGCTGTCAATCGGCGAGGGATGTATGGTTGGATGGCCCACGAGTACTACAAAAATCTACAAGTGATGATGGAAATTTTATGGAGATAGTTCTGAAGTTTATGGGAAAACTGGATGAAGAAAACTTCCTCTTGTTCGCAACAATAGCCCGCCAGATATGGTTTCGTAGGAATTGTTTGGTGCATGGGGGTGACTTTCAGGCTCCTGCAGTGGTGATGCGACAGGCAAGAGATCAAGTAGAAAATTTTGCAATGGCCGAGAATGAGATACACCACGAAGAGGGTCCACCAGACATTCTTATAAGGAACACGAAATGGGGAAAGCCTCCTGATCAAGACAGTGTAAAAGTCAATTGGGACGCCTCAATCTCAAAAGACTTGGGTATGATGGGGGTGGGGGTCATTCTTCGTAACCATGATGGAGAAGTCATAGCATCATTCTGTACTTCGAAGCCTAGATACTTGGAGCCGGGATCAGCGGAACCAGTGGGTGCGTGGCATGCAACTGAGTAGTTGGTCTGTTGGGAGTGAGAAAGGTCATTCTTGAAGGTGATGCCTTGGAGGTGGTTCAAGCACTCGGGCGTGAGGGGACTTGGCGTGGAAGTTACGGGCTAGTAGTAGAAGTAGCTAGAAGAAATCTCCAACAATTATCGGAATGGCGTGTGAGTCATGTCAACAGGCAGGCTAGTATGGTAGCTCTTAAGTATGCTAAATATGCAGTAGAAACGAAAGAAGAACAGTTATGAGTGGGGGGTAGCCCCACTGTATCCAAGACAATGTACTTGCTGAGCAAGCTTCGTTTTAATTAATGAGATGAGTATTTGTTTCAAAAAAAAAAAAATTCTCTCTAGTGGTCGAAGTTTGGATTTTCTGCTTTCTGATCCACACTACAATTAAAATATCAAAATCAACCCACCATTATAAATAAAAATTTAAGTGCTACCCTCCATAAAGATACTTGTTAGTGCGAAGAAAATACTTTAATCTTTTTAATAGAAATGAGAAAAGAAAAAAGAGTAGGCTTCCAAAGAGGATAAAAAATCTTTTCGATTTTAAATGAAATAGATAACATATTCCTTTCATGATCAGTATTAGAAGTTTGTGTATTTAACCGGTAGATAAATCCACCTTATCTAAATGTTTTAAAATATGTATTAATATAGACTTCATATAATTAACCGTTAGATATACTAATTTTAAATCATTTTAAATGAAAATAATCCTAGCTATATATTCCTACCAAACGGCCTAGACTTTTTATTTATTTAGTGATCTGCCATTTCTTCCAAAAGGGTTTGGTGGTTTACAGTACGTACTTAAGGTCAAAAATGGAGCGCTCTTACAGAGCAGAGCAAAGAATCCCTGAGTTGTACCCTCGGCAATGTACTCAAAAGACCTCATGCAGTAACCAACAAGAAGCTATTGAAAGCAAGTCACTATAAAAAATAACACACAGCCAGATAAAAGGAACTTTTTGGTCTCTACCCAAAACTTTGTGCTTTAGCAATTCATTACTTATATTCTCAAAACATTTTGTGCGATCATGGGCTAATTAATATTTGGGAGTATTACGGTGGCTGAACTTCATCGGCCTCAAGATCGCTCAAGAAATCAAAATCTACTAGCTATTCGGCGTCAATTGTTGAGGAGCAAGGCTGAGGGAGACAAATATCTATCGAATAGAAGGAGGGAAAGGTGAGTGAAAACCCGCCATGAAGATCTCCTTGTTGAGGCAGATCCCTGGAAGCTGGCCGCCACAAGGGGTCCATCATCCATAGCGGGAGGCCATAGGACGACGGTGTCCAAAATAACGTAAAGCAGGCAGAACTTGTTGAACTCTCAGCCGTTCACGCACCTTGGAACTCCTATTACCAAAACAAATCTAAAAGATGAAATATTCCATATTTTTTTATGAGAAATGCTACGATTTCTTCTAGTGTTATCATTGCGTTCTCACAATTTTACGTGAATATTTTGTCTAAAATTTTCAAAATAAACTTACTAGCCCCACCGGTTCTTTATATTTATTTTATAAAATAATATTAACATACAATCAAGAGAACACCGAGAATAGAGAACACCATGAGAAACCTAACATTTCTCTTTTTTCATTTTCAAAAATATATTTACCATTTAAATAGTTTAGAATAGTTGGGGATTCGTTTTTAAAAAAAATGCAGGTTCCTAATCAATTCAGATTACCTAATAATCTCTAAACCATGTGATTAAGAGTACTGGATCCACATCAAAATCTCATTGGGACAACCAAGTTTGCCCAACCCATCTTCAAGGGCAGCCACATCAGCAGGGTAGTTTCGAAATTGCCTCCTTTAAGCAACTTTAATACATTACGATCTAGAATTCTTTTTCTTTTGTTTAATTAAGGAATTTTTAATGGAAATCTGAGAATATCATTGATTAAAGATCATAAGCATAAAATTCTTAATAAAAAACTCTTACAGCACAAAGCATGAAGCTTTACAAAAATTATAACCACATGTTATGTTATGAGGTTACAAAGTTATAGATACAAACAAAAACTCTTATAATCAGGTGCTATCTATGACTTCAATCTTCCGTTAACCCATATACTAATACAGTCTCCGAGCAGACTAGATATAAGACATAGATAGCCAAATTTCCTAACAAAATTTATTTAAATCGGTCGTGATAGATAACTCCTCACACCTAATTATCCAGGCGGTGAGAAATAATCACTCACACCTAATTATTCTTCCTCACTTATGAGGACAGATCTAGAGAGAAGAAACCTCTTATTCAAAAAAAAAAAAAAAACACAAACAACCAGCAAACAGTAGCAGCGGTCGAGGAGAAGATGAACGGCACAATACAGTGGAAGGTGAATGGAAGCATAATGGAGAAGCCGAAATTGCTGATATGGCCAAAGAACACCTACAAACATAACAAAAAAAAAATTAAAAAAATAAAAAAAGGGGAGGGGGAGGGTAGGAGCGGGGGAGTACTAGAAGGGGAAGGGGATCAAAACTGTATTCTAAGTAGAATGGCCTCTGTTTAATTAAGGAAAGCTAAAAATGCGTTAATGTAAAAAAAAAAAAAAATGAAATGATTATGAAGCGGTTGATTTGCTTTCATTTCTTAATTAGAAAAGATGAGAATAAGAAAAAATCGAGCTTATGTTTAATAAGAAAATATCATCAAGAAAATAAACTTAGAGCCTATTTGGAATTACGTTTGAGAAATAGAGTTTTTAAGTCAAAAAACGCTTTTGGGCAAAAGCTTCATTTTTAAGCTTTTGCTAAAAGTACTTTTTGGCCATTTTTAGGCTTTTTAGACCCTTAAATGCACTTTTAATTTTTTTACCAAACGAGTACTTTTTTTTTTTCAAACAGACTTTTTAAGTATTAAAAATACTTTTAGATTCTTCAAATGCAATCCCAAACATGCCCTTAGCCTGGTTACGGACAGCACATTGTATTTTCAATTGAATTCAAATTGGTTCATTTTGGCTGCTAGTATTGTATTAAGAGTTGGTCACAATTCCGGTCTACAACTACATATGGTACGGTGGTATAAAACTTATTTGGCTTAGCGTGCCAGGGGAGAACACAGCAATTGCCAAGAGTATGAAGAAATTCATGAATAAATAGGAAATAAATAAAATAGAAGAATAAAAAGAAAATGGAGACACTAGAAAAGAACCTAAATGGCTACACAGTGCTCTTATTTATTATTTATCTTTTCAATATACAATACTCCTATTTAAAAGAAAATTGTGGTAGGTGAAAATTGTTAAATTATCAGTTATTTCAAAAACTTAAATTGATAAGAAGAAGTAAATTTAGAGTCTGTTTGAAATTGAATTTGAAAAATAGAGCTTTAAAGTCAAAAAAGAGCTTTTGAGCAAAACCTTCATTTTTAAGTTGTGCCAAAAGTGCGTTTTAACAATTTTTAGGCTTTTTGGATACATTTCTTTTTTTACCAAACGAGTACTTTTTTTTTTTCAAACGGATTTTTTTAGTGTTAAAAGCACTTTTAGGCCCTTCAAACGCAATTCCAAACAGACCCTTAATCATTTAATCAACACTTTAACACTCCCCTCACGTGTGAGCTTATACTCTTTTTTAATAGGTGAAACCCAATACGTGAAATTTTTAATTTAAATGGAAGGTGATTTGACGAAGTCAAGGTTCGATCCCATGACCTTTAGCTTTGATACCATATTAAACATAACTGGTATCAGAGCCACTTTAACAAAAATTTAATCATTTAATCATTTAATTAACACTTTAACAAAAATAATACAAACATGATGAGTGGAGATATTATCAAATCAAATTTAAATACAATCAAATTTAATTACCTAAAAGGTAAGAGATTACAGTCAAATATGAAATCAATTACAATATGATAATATATTATAATATCTTCTCGAACTCAATGCGAAATTTGTAGAATATTCAGTTTGATATATTTTTGTTTTTTTTCACCAAAAGAGATAGAGGTGGTTGACCACAATGGCATGTGGCGGTGGCTAGAGATGATGACCAAAAACTCTTCAAAGGTGGATGACAACTGACACTAGTGACCAGAGTTAATTGGTGGCGGTTGACGACGGTGGTCGGAGAGGGTATTGGCTGACAACGATGATCAGAAATGGGTCTTTATCAACAATAGGTCAAAATGGGCCAAAAGATAACCAGTTATTGGCCGAATATAAGGGTCAACTTATGCCTAAAATGGGCCATACTGAGCCGAAAATATAGCCAACTATAAATGAGCCTTAAATGACCCTAAGACCAACAAACAAGACCAACAAAGGCCAAATTACTAGGCCAACAAAGAGCTTGATTGTTTCTTTTTTTTTTTTTTGGAAAAATGTAAATTCAGTCCTTGTGGTTTACATAATTTGCAATTAACTCTTTGTGGTATCAAAATAAATTCAAAGGTCCCTGGGGTATGCTAAAAAAATAATTTAGTCCCTACTGTCAAATTCCGTTCACTAACTTAACAGATTCTAATAGCGTAAAATATTAGAGCCAATATAATTGTGATACTTGTCCTACTTAAGTCAGTGTCATACTAAGGGAATTTGTTAAATTAGTGGATGGAATTTGATTGTAGAGACTAAATTATATTTTTGGGATACCTCAGGGACCTTTGAGTTCATTTTGATATCATAGGGAGTTAATTGTAAATCAGGTAAACCACAAGGACTAATTTTATATTTTTCTCTTTTTTTTTTTAAGAGGGACTAATAAACAACTAGAAAAACTCAATGCCCTTTGAGAGATGCTCAAACACAAGGAGTAAACGATGGTGTCCTTTGTTCTTTTGAGAAGGCAAGCTTAACAAAGAAACAATCAAGCATTTGGGTAGCCAGACAGGAAGTCATCTGTATGCACCAGAAACTAAAATTATCTTCTATAACTAATTTTCTTAAGTGCAAAGGTAATTCATAATCAAAGCCTCAGAGAATGTTGGTGGAAAATGCAAGTTCCAAGAAAATGCCATTTTCTTTGGGAGAAGCGAGGGCCATTCACGCGATCGTGATCGACCATTTTTGTGTTCCTTCTAATATTCCTCTCGCAGTTCTTTTCATCTTGATGCGATCTATCTCCCAAAAGAATATCCTTTGCATTGCACCCGCCACCAGCATATTAGTTTGGATCTATCAAAAAGAGAATGATAACAACCATATAATAATCACAGTAAACAAGAAAAATATGTATTCCAACAGAGTAAAGAGGAATGAATTAAGCTCTTTCTTTTCATGTTTTAGATGTGAGATCAAAAGCTTTTCAGGGGTACATAGTTCTCGCACGTTCCACCTACTTAGTTTATTTATTTTGTTCTTTTCCGAATTGAAGGGCACCACATGGTTCTTTAACTTTCACCCCATTCACATTGAGCAATTTTAAATTTTCCTAAATTTAACTCAATTATTTATTTATTTATTTAGCTAACAACTTTTCAAAATTATTAAACATTAAATTCTCTAAATATTTTTCTTGTAAAATTTCGCCCTAAATGATATAATATTGTCTGCTTTTGGCCAATGCCGCACGGTTTTATCATGGGTTTACCCCAAAATACCTCATACCATTTAGAAAGAGCATATTCCATATAAACACATCATTATTTTCACACTCATGCAGTCACATCTCTACTTTAACTAAATATTATTTTTTATTAGTAAAAACAACTTTCAAAGTTACAAAATTTGTCACTTTAAAAAAATCAAATGTCATTATTATTATTATCATTATTATTTTAGGGGTAATTACCTTTTACCCCCATGAACTACCAACTATGACACCTGACCCCATCAAACTACCATCTTATGACAAAAAGCCCCCTTCCATCAGTCAAAGAGGTTAAAATTGATGGTCAACGATCATGTGCAAGTCATGTGCTATTTTAAAAATTTTTCTTCCACTTTTGCCCTCACTTCAGACTGAGAAAATGACGCTTATACCCTCCTAAACCCTCATCCAACACATGAAAACAATTTAAAATG
>NC_081542.1:21584416-21585955 GCF_901000735.1 Corylus avellana
CGCTTAGAAAAAACAAACGTAACAATTTCCATATGTATATCACTACTCCTGCTGGAACTTTAGACTTTAGTAATAACCTTGTCCCATGTTTTGACAAGTCGTGTTTGGATGAGCATCAAGTTCGTCAGAGCTCTTCAACATGGACCTTTCTCACCGTCGAATAATGCTTTCACATGACCACACGTCTTTACACAGAAAAGGGAGGATTATTATAAGTGGTTAGTGGTGCACGCCAGATTCTGTCTAGCTTGTGGGTTGGGGTCGTAGTGGAGTTTGCTTTCTTCTTTGGGGAAGATAGTTGCATGGTTTTCATGTCTGTTTTATGGTCACTATGTATGGCACATATCTCTTTATATCATATTTAATTAGGATCAACTCTTTCTATGTTTTGTTTTTTCTTTTCCTTTGGTAATATTGCTCGTATTAGATAATGAGGCAATTATGGGAGGACAAAACTTGATCCTAAATCTTTGATATAATTCTATGCAATTGACAAGGAATCAAAGAAAGAATATCAATTAAACAATTATTATTTTAATGTGATGTGAAAAAATGCTAACGTTGCACTAACAGATGGCATAATTTCAAACGGAAAGATCTATTGCACTTTTTCGATAAACTTAAGCTGTTAAATTTTTTTTTCTTAGAAAAAAAAAAAAAAAAAAAAAAAAATATAGGTATCCATCATCTATTTTTGCAAGTTGACTTAGGGATTTTTATATAAAAAAATCTCTTTATTTAACTAAGACAAATGTAGAGGTGTCAAGGCGGTTATGGTTAGCGATTATTAGCAAAAACCACTAACCGTAACCATCTTAGCGGTTATTAAATTTTACTAACCGCTACCAGTTAGCGGTTACTGTTATTAAATTTTACTAACCGCTACCGATTAGAGGTTAGCTACTAACTACCGGTTAGCAGTTATTAAAATAAGTAACCGACCGCTATAACCGTTTTTTCAAAATTGGGCTTTTTGGGCTTTTTTTTGGGGGCTTTTTGAGCTTTTTTTAATCACTATAGCATTTTTTACCCTCATTTGTTTTTTGTATTTTTAGTGTCTTTTTGGGCCAAATTGATATAAAAAGAGCCCATATTGAAAAATCAAAAATATTTGACCCCAAATTTACATTTACTTGTACTTTTAAAAAAATTAAAAAATAAAAAAATAAAAAATAAAAATCCTTAAATATTAAATCATAACTGGTTAATCTTTTTTTTTAAAAAAAAACAAACGCAACTTATAAAACAAAAAAGTTCAACACAGCATATAAAAAAAATAAAATAAAAAAGTTCAAATAAAACATTAAATGATACAAATAAAACATTAAAACTTCATCCATCCTTGTACATAATATACTCTCATTTGTTCAAAAAATATGCATTAATACTTAAATTGTGCGTATAAGTAACACATCGTTGGATCTAATGTCAATTACTTAATTTGATATTATATAATCATATGATCTCATTATATATGTATTATTTGTTATTATATAATCATATGATTTAATGATCAATTCATTATGTGATATAATCATA
>NC_081542.1:21585975-21589264 GCF_901000735.1 Corylus avellana
TCATATCAATTATAGTGATAATATATAAATTACTAAAATTAGAATGATAATACATTAATACTTTAATTGTGCTTAAAAGTCATACATTGTTTAATCCAATGTCAATTACTTAATTTGATATTATACGAATCACATTATCATTGTACATTAATAATAATATAATATGATTAACTTGAATAAAGTATTTGAATTGTCATTGAACATTATCATTGTGATTTAATTATCTAAAACAAAAATGTGATTTAATTATTAATGATCAATTGATTATATTAGATATATAAATATTATTATAATTATAATTATAAAAATATATTATATAAAAAGACGGTTAGCAGTTATTGGGTTTACTAGTGGTTACGGTTAATAAACCCAATAACTCGTAACCGCTAGGCGGTTATAGCGGTTAGTGGTTAAACGGTTAGCAGTTATAGCGGTTAGCGGGCGGTTATTTACACCCCTAGACAAATGATAAAATCATAACAATAATTAATTTACTAATAGCATGAATTTATAAAAAATAAAAAAATAAACAATCATGATACACACTTTATATGATGAATGAATAAGTTTTTTTTTTTTTTTTTTTGAAGAAGAAAATTTTGATATCTTATTAAGGCTCAGAAAAGAGCAAATCAGGAATAGAGGGATGTCTCCTCCTTCCTAATAATACCACCAATGCATGGTGGAATGCAATGCCACCAGAATTTCTCAGTGACATGGGTACAAGCTTCTTTTGCTAAGGTATGGGCAGCAGAATTTGCTCCCCTAGGAACATGAACAAAGCTAGACATAGCAAAATCACTCGAATAAGTTTTCACATCTTCCACAAAATGGCCATAGCTGCTCTCGCACAGTCCAATGGAGTTAATTGCCTTCATAACCGTTAGAGAATCTCCCTCAAAAATTACTCTTTCAAAACCTAGCTCCTTAGCAAAAATCACGGCATGAAGGGCTGCAATTGCTTCAGCCACTGTCGGGTCCACCACTATCCTCTGCTTGATCCCACAGGCCACCATAAACTGCCCAGTTGCGTCCCTTGCAAGAATTCCGAGCCCAACACAAGAATTTCTTTGATCTATGGCAGCATCCCAGTTCACTTTGACCATATCCATCGGTGGTGGCTGCCAAATGGTCGAGTGAACTTGTTGTAATCCACTGCTTATCCCTCCAGGCTGTGCGTTTATCCTCTGGAAATCTTCCAAACTAGCTACTGCCTTCGTAAATACTTGAGTTGGAGAGAGGAAGTCACCCCCATGTACTACAGTATTACGCCTCATCTAGACACTCCGTGCTAGGACCGCGAAAAGCTCCAATTCTTGCTGGTCATAGCGCCCAATCATCTCCTCCAACAGCTGGACAAAGCACCTTGTTTCACAAATGCTCTTCTGTAATTTAATCGGGCCACAACTCCACACGTTAGCCACAGATGGACAAGACCAGATAATGTGCTCCACACTTTCTTCCACTAGGTTGCAAATCGGGCACATTGGTGAATTAGTCACCTTTCGCTTGAACAAATTAGCCTTTGTTGGAAGAAGGTTGTGACAAGCCCTCCATACAAACATTTTAACAGAATTAGGAACATTTAGCTTCCAACAGACTTTCCATATCTCACTCCCTTGTCTCGGATTCGACGACCCACCCCCTGCCATTCAACCGCCAAATGGTAAGCACTACGGACGGAAAACTGCCCATTTGCTGTACACCTCCATATTAGTTTATCTTTAGGAAGTAAGGGACTTAGAGGAATAGACTTTATTGCTGCTGCCTCCTCCTCAGAAAAATTTTCTGAAATGAGATTGTTTTTCCATCTCCCCGTATCCCCATCAATAAGGTCATGCACCAAGGTAGTAGCCTCAAGATTAAACGGCGGGGATTGGACCGAATAGATAGTTGGTCTTGGGATCCAGCAGTCACCCCACACTAGAATATCTTTTCCATTCCCTAACCTCCATATTGTACCCTTCTTAATAATTCCTTTTGCTGAAATTATGCTTCTCCGGGCCAAAGATGGCATTTTTCCAACTTGTGCATCCAAAGCCATCACTAAAGGATAGTATTTATCTTTGAGAATCCTTGCCACTAAGGAGTCTGGAAAAATAAATGAACCAAGCTTGAATAGAGTTAAGCTCGAAATGGACTTGTGTTTGAAATAAAATTTAATTAACCGAACTTAAACATTCTATAATACTTCACTCGATTCGACTGCAATGTTAGTTTAATATGTAACAAATAAAATTAAATAGCAAAATAAATAAACAAATAATGTATTGAACAGTGTTTTATACATTTGTTTTTATCTATATATAATGATGAATAGTACTATCTTACACATCTACCCGACTTTTTAGACAAACTTCCTTCAATGTTGAGAATCACAAGGCTGTTAACACTAAAAGAAAAAAAAAAAAAAAACCATGTTTACTAATTCTTGTAATAGGGGCACTTTAATAAAACGTCTATATATAGGGACGCATTAAAATGCTCCCTTAAAAAGGGAAGCCCCAATTTATTACATTAGGGGCGACTGGCTGGCAGTAATACATTTGTTTTTATCTCTATATAATGATGAATACTATCTTACACATCTACTCGACTTTTTAGCCAAACTTCCTCCAACGTTGATCAGAATCACAAGGCTCTGAACAATTAGCTCAATTTGTAACGGCAAAAATTCGAATAGTAAGTAATGTCAATTACGTGTAGTAAATCTTCACCATAATTGTTGTTATCATCATGACTTTAGCATTTCTCTTTTTCTACTTACCATTATTCGTTAATTCATAACTTTGTATCTGTATATTGTTTCATTTTTATAACACTAACCAAGCATCATACCTTTTTTTCTTCTTTACGAATCAGTAAATCAAAATCTTGGTACTTTTGTCATGGTGGTTCTTGTTTACTATTTTGCAAATCTGGTAAAAGAAAAGCTTAATGCAATGTGATTGTCCTGCTGAAATTGTATCGCAAATCATAAAAATAAACTACAACAAGTGACGGACTTGGGCGCGCGCGGGGGGAATTGTTAAAAGCAATTAGTCTTTAAATTTGTTAAAAAAAAAATATGTGAAGTCTTTTTAACTTTGGCCTCTTAAAGAATAAATAAATAAATAAAGAAAAAGATTCCAACTATGCCAGTCTCGCCCTCAAGGAAGAAAACTTGAAATGATCATGAAAAATGAAATAAAAAAAATTGCAAAATGCAATGTTTACTTTTGAATCATTCCTCTCTCTCTCTCTCTGTCTCTAAATCTTTAACTTGTAGGTAAAAATGTTCATATGTCAA
>NC_081542.1:21589364-21603733 GCF_901000735.1 Corylus avellana
CATTTCTAATGATATTTGTACTAGTGTTATTTATTGCAACCTTGCGAGCGACATTTGGTCGGACCTTAAAGAGCGATTTTCTCAAGTGAATGGTCCTCGCATGTTCCAACTAGAGCAAGATATCAACACCCTCGTTCAAGGCACCATGACTATCGCCACATACTTCACAAAACTCAAAGGGTTATGGGATGAATTATCAGCACTTCAGCCCAGCTCTCCTTGCACATGTGGCGCACTAAAGGAAGGCCTCAAACTACAGCAATGTCAACGTACTATCAAGTTCCTCATGGGTCTCAATGAGTCATATGCAGCTGTTCGAGGACATATCCTCTTGAGAGAACCATTGCCTTCAGTCAGTCGTGCATATGCCTTGGTCCTTCAAGAGGAACGCCAACGCAGCATTACCATCCCACCCACAATTGAGGGCATTGCCCTGGCTGCAAAAGGCAATCTACCACCACGGAAGGACAACCGCTCTAGCTTTCAGAAGAAGGAAAGACCGAAATGCACTTATTGCGGTCGTGATGGTCATACTACTGAGCGGTGCTACCAACTTCACGGATTCCCCCTACTCATCGCAAGATTAACTCAGGCTCAGGCTCTAGTCTTAAGCCCCGTGCTCATCAGGTTTCCACTACCAACAGTTTTTCTTTTACACCTGATCAATGCCAACAGCTCCTTGCAATATTGAATAACATCACTCCACAACAGTCCATGGCCCACCAAGCAGGTAGTACCGAACCATCTCTATCAGGTACGTCTTCTGTCTTATCTGATGATTCATTATGGATTCTTGATAGTGGTGCTACTGATCATATGGTATGTTCTCGCACTGCCTTGACCCAGTCCCATCCTGTTCATGGTCGTACTGTCCAATTACCTGATGGCTCATATGCTTATGTAACTCACATTGGATCTGTGGCTTTTTCCCCATCACTCATCCTTCATAATGTCCTTTGTGTTCCTACTTTTCATTTTAACCTGTCTGTGCGTACACTATGTAGGACATTGCACTGTCTCATTATTTTTTCTTTTGATTTTTGTTTCATCCAGGACCTTCGCTCAATGAAGATGATTGGTCTGGGCACTGAGCGGGATAGCCTGTATTACTTCACCAACACGAGACCCTCATGGTGTCAGGTGGCAAAGTCAACCCCACAGCTTTGCATCGCCGATTAGGTCACCTCTCCAATAAAGTTTTGTCATTTCTTTCCAATAATGTATCTGAAATTTGTAGTTCAAATTCATAACAATGTTTTGTTTGTCCTCTCGCTAAGCAAACACGTATTCCGTTTCCAACTAGTCACATTTCTTCTACTGCACCTTTTGCCTTAATACATGTTGATATTTGGGGTGGTTACCGCACATCTTCCATTAATGGGGCACATTATTTTCTGACCATTGTTGATGACTACACCCGATGCACATGGGTATATTTGATGCAACATAAATCTGAGGCTCGCTCTCTTCTACAATCCTTCATTAATCTTGTCGAGAACCAATTCTTGACTACCATCAAAGTTATTCGTAGTGACAATGGCCCTGAATTCACCATTCCATCTTTTTATTCTGACAAAGGAATCATCCATCAGACCAGTTGTGTTTCTACTCCCCAACATAATGGAGTTGTTGAACGCAAGCATCGTCACCTTCTCAATATGTCCTGAGCCTTACTCTTTCAAGCCCACTTACCCACACATTTCTGGGGAGACGTTATCCTCACCGTTACCTATTTGATCAATAGAACCCCTACCCCCCTCCTATCTGGAAAATCTCCATATGAGAAGTTACACAACTCGAAACCTCAATACAATCACTTACGAGTTTTCGGTTGTTTATGCTTTGCTTCCACTCATTCACAAAATCCATCAAAATTTGACCCTCATGCCATACGATGTGTCTTTCTTGGTTATCCTTATGGTCAGAAAGGATACCGTCTATATGATCTTGATCATCACAAAACCTTCGTCTCTCGTGATGTCCTTTTTCATGAAGATCATTTCCCTTTTGCCCAAACCACCCCTGAGCAATCTCTACCGGTCTTACCTATCCCTTTTGATCTTCCTAATGATGTCGCTACCTCGTTGTCACCTGTTGTTGACACTCAAGTTGCCCCTTCCACCATCCAGACTGTCCCCTCTTCTTATCCGGTCACTCGGCGATCCACTCGGTCGACCCAGCCACCTGCATACTTACGTGATTTTCATCTTGCACAGGCTTTGCCATCTCGTACCACTCAATCATCTGAATCAGTGTTGGTGCGTTCGTCAAGTAACCCTTACTCCCTTGATGTCTTTTTATCTTATACATGCCTTTCTAACCACCATCGTGCCTTTACCACTGCTATTTCCCTTGCACAAGAGCCAAAGTCGTTTTGGTAGGCCATGCAAGATTCCAAATGGCGTGATGCTATGCGTGCTGAGGTGGATGCTCTTGAGTTGACTCAAACATGGACTTTAACTCCTCTTCCACTCGGAAAGAAACCGATTGGCTGCAAATGGGTTTATAAAATCAAATATCACCCAGATGGTTCAGTAGAACGGTATAAAGCTCGCTTAGTGGCTAAGGGTTACAACCAATAGGCAGGCCTTGATTATACGGAGACCTTTGCTCCTGTCGCTAAAATGGTGACTGTCTGCTCTCTCCTTGCACTTGCTGCTTCATGCGGATGGCATTTGCATCAACTTGTTGTAAACAATGCCTTCCTTCATGGTGACCTTCATGAAGAAGTCTACATGCACCTTCCTCCTGGTTTCAGACGAAAGGGGGAGACTAGAGTTTGCAAACTCAATAAATCCCTGTATAGGCTTAAACAAGCTTCAAGACAATGGTATGGAAAACTCTCTTCCACTCTCATTCATGCAGGATATAAACAATCCAAGGCCGACTACTCACTATTCATCCGATCCCACAAGGTAACTTCACAGCTATTCTCGTATATGTAGATGATATTATATTGGCAAGCAATAACTTGGAGCAGATTCAGAAGCTTAAAAAACATTTGGGTGACCATTTCAAACTCAAAGATCTAGGCAACCTAAAGTATTTTTTGGGCATCGAAGTGGCTCGCTCAAAGAAAGGCATCTTTCTATCACAAAGAAAGTATGCTCTTTAAGTACTTGAAGACACAGGCTTGCTTGGTGCCAAATCCAGCACTTTTCCCATGGAGCAAAATCTGGCACTCAGTAAGCATGATGGAGACCTCATTGCGGATCCCTCGTCATATCGTCGACTAGTTGGTAAGTTGATTTATTTAACCATCACCAGACCAGATTTGGCATACGCAGTGCAGGTGTTGAGTCAGTTTATGGACAAGCCACACACATCTCATTTAGATGCAGCTCATAAAGTATTACGCTACATCAAGCAGTCTCCAGGACAAGGAATTCTCTTATCAGCCACAAGCAACATTCAATTACATGCATTCTGTGATGCAGATTGGGCATGATGCAGAGACACTCGACGTTCAGTCACTGGATATTGTAAACTCCTTGGAAGCTCACCAATATCTTGGAAAACAAAGAAGCAAACAACAATATCCCGTTCTTCAGCTGAAGCAGAATACAGAGCTATGGCCTCAACCTGCTGTGAAATTACCTGGTTAAAACAACTGTTGGCAGACCTCCATATCCCACATCCACAACCAGCGAAATTGTATTGCGACAACAAGGCGGCCATCCACATCGCCTCCAATCCTGTCTTTCATGAAAGAACAAAACATATAGAGATTGATTGTCACCTCATTCGGGAAAAGCTGCAGGATGGCATAATTGAAACTTTTCACATACCTACCACTCAACAACCTGCTGATCTATTACTAAGGCACTGGGTTCAAAACAATTCCACCACCTACTTGGCAAGTTGAGTGTTATGAATATCCACTCCAACTTGAGGGGGAGTGTTGAGGAAATAAATATTAGCAACGGTCATAAATTAATTGAGAAAATAAAATCTAGCTCAAGCCTGTAACGTTAACATTCCATCTACGTGCACAATTTCCTTGTATAGAAGATCACAACATCAATCCTTAACGGCTATGTAAACCAAATTCTCTGTATAAATAGATCCTCATGTAAATCAATTATTATCAAGAAATATACAAGTATTTTCTTCTTCATTCTCTCACTATTTTTCTTGGGTTTTATCAGAGACGATCCAAGAGAAATTTACTAACAAAAGATGGAGTACAAAGATAACGGGAAAAAACAACTCAAAACTCAAAGCCCTAATACACTCAAATATCATTCTCACACAAAAGAGAAAAAATAATAAAGAAAACTCTCTTCTTCTTTAAGTGTCATAAGGCACAACAAAGTAAGAAAACCCTAATGAAATGCAGCTTCTAAATTTTTCTCCTACCTTCAAAGTTGTGAAGCATAGTCTCTTTTATAGAAGATCAACGTCGGTTAGACTCCAAATCCAAGTTGACGTACTGCACATCAGCTAAAACAAAGTCCAAATCAAATCAGACTTGGACTAGAAATTCACTTAGGTTGAAAAAGTGAATTCGAACACCAACTTGGAGATCGAGGTGCAAACGCATGAGAAAAAATAAAAATAAAAATCCTAGACAATAGGGAATAGTGGTGAGCCCCACAAATTGACTTGAGCAATTCAAGTCATAAAACAACATGTTCATATCTCAATTTCTATAAGATATATTTTTACCAACACTACAAAAAAAATGGGGTTTTCTGACGTGGCTACAATACATATTTTGTTGCCACGTCATTAATTTTCTGACGTAAAAATTTTACCACGTCAAAAAATTATTACAGATTTAGCAATTTTAAAAAATTATATATTTTCTGACGTGGCTACATTTACCACGTCAGAAAATTCTTACGTGAAATGTGCCATGTCAGAATTTTTCTAACGTCGCACTGTAGCACGTCAAAAAATTTTGACGTGGCACTGTAGCACATCAGAATTTTCTGACGTGGCACATCGCCACGTAAGAAAATTATATATATATAATTTTATATTTATTTCTGACGTGCGACACCTGGCACGTCAGGAAATTACCTTGATTGGCCCACTAGGGCCAATAGGCGGGATTTTGAACTTTTTTCCCTCTTTTTATTTCTCCCCTCAACTTTTTCCCTCTTCTTATTCTTTACCTCTTCATTTTTTTTTCCCAGCACATTCTCTCTCCTGTCTCAATCTCCCTGCTTCTCTGCAGTCTGCACGGCACCTCTAGAGGAAGAAGAAAAACAGAAGGTGAAGGGAAAAAATTGAGAAGCATGCAGCAGATCGAAGAAAGCAGAAGAAGGAGAAAAAGAAAAGGAGAAGAGAAGAAGAAGAAAAAAAAAGAAAAAAAGGAGAAGAGAAGAAGAAGAAGAAGAGGAGAAGATCGATAAGAAGATTTTTTGGGTTTTTCATATTGATTTTTTGATTTCTTGATGGTTGGTTTTAATTTTTTGAAGACTTTTTCGGTTTGAGTTTTTGAAAATATTTTCGAAAACTCAAACCAAGGTGCAGATCTGCACCATGGAGATCGAAAAGAAGAGGGAGAGGGTGAGAAAATTAAATGGAGAAATGGGAGAGCCGGAGAAAAGAAGAGAGAGAGAGAGAAAATTGAGAAAAGAAGAAAGGGAGTGGCCGGCCATGGTGCAGGGAAATGTGTTGCCGTGCAGAGAAATTCCCAAAAAAAATGGAAAATTAAAATTTAATTGAAAATTAATTTTAATTAATAAATTTTTTAATTAAAAAAAAATTCCAGAAAAAATTTAAAAAAAGAAAAATTTAATTTTTATTTAATTTTTCAATTTTCTGATGTGGGAGTTTTACCATGTCAAAAAATTTTCTGACGTGGTAGTTCTCCCACGTCGGAAAATTTTCTAACATGGCATCTCTACTACATCAGAAAATTTTTCTGACGTGTGAGACAGTAGAACGTCAGAAAATTCTGACGTTCTACCCACTGGCGCGTCAGGAAAATATTTTTCCTGTCATCAATGCTTCTGACAATCAACGCGCGTCAGAAACGCCATGTCAGAAAACTCCAGTGAGAAAAAAATTGTTTTTTTGTAGTGGAAACCAATGTTGAAAATTGGAAAGGAATAACAAATTAATAGAGGACTTTATGTTGTTTTATTCAACTTGATAAAATAACTTGCTTAGATGGATATTTATAAGAAACAAATGATCATTCTAACTTTTTCACATTAACTTTATTCATTTACATCTCATATAGCTAACATGTAACTCTTATGTAAAATAACTCTTGAAACACCAAATGACACAACTTCTTCAAGTCACTTAGTAACTTAAAGGAATATAAAATGAAAAGAATCAAATAACTGTTATTAAAATTAAGTTTATTATTCAATAAAAATAAAAAAATAAAAACAAGAAAAAAGATGGAGGACGGGCTACTTCTTCTGGACAAGCTCCGTCAACCAATATTATCTCCTACAAGGCTACAACAGACAGGTTTCCTAAAACATCGTCTTCTGATCGATGAATCTAATGCAGTCCATCAAAGAGCCGCTCCTAATATCCCAAGTATCTCAAATTCAGAGATGCCTCCAGCAAGCAATAATTCAGCTGGGACATCACAAGGACAGTCCTCAAACTCAAATGACGATCCTGAAAGTAAGCGTCTCTCTCTTTCTCTTTGGTCATAACAGGTGACGGAATTTAATTTCGATTTGGCTTAGGTAAAAGTGTTGCGATTGCTTTTATATATACAGTGAATCAGGTGCATGTTATGTATATATCTTGCAAAAACTGCATTGTGAATGTTCACTTATGTTCTCTTAAGCACCTTGTGCATATATATATGTATATATATCTGCACCTCTTCTGATTCATCTTAGGCCAAAATTCCAGGGAAAATAACTATTAGATAAGTACTGTCCCCTCCTTCGCGCGGCCTTAAATGGTGATTGGCCGGCTGCTAAGAATTTTTATGATAAAGACAAAGAGTGTGTTCGAGCTTCCATAACGATAAACAAAGCGACAGCACTTCACATTTCGGTATCTGGACAACACACCACTTTTATAAAGAAATGGTTGACATTGATGAGGGAGGGGACTTCAAATTGCAAACCAATTATGGATTTACGGCCCTTCACTTTGCTACCCAAGTAGGAAACGTCAGCATTGCAGAGCAGCTGGTGGAGAAAAACAATGAGCTACTATCGATCACTGATGACAAGGGAGACACACCACTCATTGTTGCAGCATATGTAGGACATACAAACATGGTCTCGTATCTATTCTCTCTGAATAGTACTCCTCCTAAACCGTTGACTCAAGAAAAATGCATTGAGCTCCTTGGTCATACTATCCGCAATGATATGTATGGTAAGCCCTACAACTGACTATAACTTTGTTTGACGAATTTGATGCAGCTATACAAGTTGGATGGAGTTACCACTTTTATTGCAATATTAGCGACCATATATCATAAACATTTCTTAACCCACAATCATCAAATTAATGTGTCATTTTTATGGACAGATATAGCATTGAAAATTCTGGAATCGGATACCAACATAGCAAATGCCGACACTGAATGCTGGTGGGAAGCATTGGAAACGTTGGCAAAGAAACCTGCATTCTCAATTGGCAGCGAAAGTCGGCTATCATTCTGGAAAAGTCTCTTAAACTCATGTAAGTTTGCCTCCGAACTTCTTTAATTGAAATGATATATACAACATGTCCCAAGTACAGTTCTTTTATTGCATTAATCGCAACTTGATGACAATTTTACTCATATTAATTAGCTTGGCATAGGAAAATGCTCTTATTCGACTTCATCAAATCTTTAGATGATATCTACTTCTAAACTATGGAAAAATCTATGAGATTATAAGTTATTTTCTATTCTATGTCTCATCAATCTATTGTAATACTTATATAATCGTTGCTTTTATACACACAAGAAAATAGGGAGTAGTATTTTTCTTTTTTGGCGAAAGCTAGTATTTCGTTTTTACTTAAATTCAAAAGATATAAGAGATTTAAAGTGCCATGCGCGCGTTATGCAAAGACAAAACTTGTCTTAAGACGTTGATAATTAGGACACAAAGTAGCCGCATCTAATGCTTTAGTTATCTTTGCTTTTTTATTTTAAAAAGCTTTCAATATAATTTATTATTATGGATATTGGTAAAATAATTGTACAGATTTAAAATTTCTTTTTACCAAACCATTTCTGATTTCTGAATAGATTCTTTTCTCAACCTGCATAGGTTTCAAAGGGATTTGTCTCAAAGCTTTGATGAAGACATTAGCCCATCAATTAGTTGATTTTTTTTTGAAAAAGGATGGAATCAAAAGCCACCTAAGCTCACCAAACTTGGTTGACAAAAATATGACTTCAATTTTTGAAGCTGTGAAAGTTGGAAATGTTGAATTTCTAATTGTACTTTCACGCTCTTATCCTTCCCTTATCTGGCAACAAGACGAAAAGAAAATGAGTATATTTCATACTGCTATTTTATATCGGCAAGAGAGTGTGTTCAATCTAATATATGAGATAGGTGCTGGCATGCATAGCCTTGCATCCTATGTTACTGAAGATAACAAAGAGAACATGTTGCATTTAGCTGGAAAATTGGCTCCTTCAGATCGACTAAATATCGTATCAGGAGCGGCCCTTCAAATGCAAAGGGAGTTGTTGTGGTTTAAGGTGAGTGATAATTTTTTTTTTTTTCTTCCGGTTGCATACATAATGGTTCAACTGTTACCTATCAATTTATATCTCGTCAACTATAGGAGATAGAAAAGATTGTCCCACAGTCATACTTGAAGAGAAAGAATTTGGGAAAAAAAAAACACACCTGAGATATTTGTAGAGGAACATAAATATTTGCAGAAAGATGGTGAACAGTGGATGAAGGACAGAGCAAACTATTGCATGGTCGTTGCAGCATTGATTGCCACTGTGATGTTTGCTGCAGCATTCACAGTACCAGGTGGCAATGATCAAACTAAAGGGACTCCTATTTTTTTGGAAATGAACTGGTTTATGGCATTTTTCATATCAGATGCAATAGCATTGTGTTTCTCTTCGACTTCAATCATAATTTTCATGTCAATTCTCACATCCCGTTACAGAGAAGATGATTTCTTAAAGTCATTACCTTTAAAGTTGCTATTTGGACTTGCCACACTCTTCATCTCCATGACGGGCATGATGGTAGCCTTCAACACAACTTTCTTTTTGGTGTATACAAGCGCAAGGGCATGGACTCCAGCTGTTGTAATCACTTTGACTAGTATCCCAATTGTTTTGTTTGGTCCACGACATTGTAAAATTTGGGTTGATACTTAGTCTCAACATTCAAGTCTGGATTTCTTTTTCGGCCACATCAACATAGACTTTTCTAGCGAGTCAGTTGGAGAATTGATCATCCGAAAATACGAAATGGAAGGCAAACGAAAAGGAACAAAAGTTGTCGAAGGTTCACGAGATATTGAACAAGGAAGGCCAAAGAAAGAATTGATTGCAGTTAAAGACTTTGGATTGATGTTTGTCTTAACCATTCCATTCACTGTGATGTATGCATACTAGCTTATAACGTGCGCATTTTTCATTATAATATAATTTTTTAAATATTTTTGCAAAAAAAGTCTTAGAAGATAATAGCAAAAACTATAAATAATAATAATCAAAAAGGAAGAAAATAAAGGTGTGGCACCCAAGGAATTTATTAGGATGACTAAAAATACTTTGAAATTTATTAGGATGACTAAAAATATATTTAATGTCTAATCTTTTGTTCTTAGTTTGAATTGAGATTAAGTGATTGCTTTGTAGTAGATGATTTAACATTTAAGATTCAATTAATTTGAATAAAAGAGAAATGAATTAATTAAAAGAAATAATGTGAAATTTGTGTAGGTAGTTCGGATTATGTACAGCGAAGAACTAGTGGGTTATACAGCATCTAATAAAAATGTGACACACCAATTAAAAAACACCAAATCAGAACACGCAAAAAAATGCATCAAAGGCATTACGTCCGGTTCATCAAGTTGAATTACAACCAGAAACTCAAAAAGAGAACTCAAAAAACCAGAAACTACATCTGCAGAAATACAAACCAGAATGTAGCAAGGCATATCAAGCCAACAAATCCATAGGAAAAAAATTCAGAAGCACCAAAATTGTTAATCTACTTTTTCTTCTATTTTTAATTACAATCTTACGTGGTTCTGTCCTTACTAAATTTTTATTTTTCTCTACATGAACTTTTTTTTTTCTACATATAATTACTTGTTCTCAACGTACGTTAACGTGAACTGTTTTCAGAAGCACCCAACCCAAAAAAAAAAAAAAAAGACCAATTTCGCCACCCACAAGTAATACCCAACTTGAAACACGCAATATTTCTAGTATCCATTTTCCCAATCAAAGCAAAACCCATTTCTAAAGAGAGATAATAGAGGGATAAAAGTCACCAACCTTTATCGCAAAGACAGTGGCTTTGGGCGGTGGCTGTTCATGCCTACCTTACTGTATTAATAGATGAGAATTCAAGCAAATTTTCTACAGCCTGTCTTTTATAAAATGACGGTAGTGTCCTATCTGCCTATAAATAGGCTTGTGCAATGCAATAAATTTTTATCTATAAAATCTCTCTCTCTCTCTCACGTGTTATAAGTATAGAGTGAAAATAATAGTAATAATTAAAAAAAAAAAAAAAAAAAAAGAGATACGTATGCTATGTCTATAGGCTTGGGTAGAATATATATAGGATTGGAGCTTCTTGAAGTGGAATTGATATGTATAATTCTTTTATCCTTAGTTTCTGTCAATTATAGTTATTAGAATTTAATTTATCTCATTATGATGTCCAAATTGCTCGGGAAAGTGTGATTGAATATCTCAGGGAATGATTTGATACTCAACCATCATTTTTATATTACAATTGCGTCATTGTGATGCCTAATATTATAAGGTGTTTTACGATAGTGTTATTGTAATGCCCAAGTAATGTTAGAGGTTTTAAATAAATATTATACTAATGCTATAGTAATGCCCATATGAAAATATATGAAAATGTTAGGTAGTTGTTATGATGCCCAAATAGAATTAACGTGTTTAGATATGTTATTATAATGTCCAATTGATACCAAGATATTGTAAACATATCGTTATGCTACCCAAAGTTTAGGATAAAGACAAAGCATGAAAATAATGTTTATCGAGGTATTTTAAGGATCCTAGAATTTGAAATAAGGGTTCGGAATAAAAAATAAAGAATACATGTTAATGTGAAAAATATAATATTAATGCAGAAATGATACGCACAAGGGAGACGGTTGGAACAAGTGGCTCATATTCTCTCAAGCATAGAGAGTATACTAAAACTACTGGCCCATTGAGTGTAATTAGGTTTATGTGGGCCAGGGAACAAATAAGTGTTGGGGGTATGAGGTTTTCCAAAATACTTATAATTAAGGTTTTCCTATAAATATGTTATGTTGTAACCCTAAATTATTGAATAATAAAATATAGCTGCACCCTCCTGTGGACATAGGCACATTGCCGAACCACGTAGATCTATTTCTCGACTCTCTCTTGATCTCTTTCTTTTCAATTTTATATTATTCATCATTGTTGTGCACGGTAACGACAAGGACTTCTTTTGAAGTAGTATAAGCTTAAATTGTAAGTTCAAATTTACTGACCTTACATTATTTTACAAAAAACATGTTCTGTATGTTTTGTTGAACCTTGCTATTTTAATTACACGTATGAATATATTATGAAATTTTTACTTATGTGTTAAATGAAAATATGTTTCCAAAGGAAATGATTTATGAAAAAGATGTTGAGTTTCGGAAGGAAAACTTGATTTGCAAAAAAAAAAAAATAATATTACGAAAAATATGATGTTATGTATGAATGCATGAAAAAACCTAGTGGTTAGGTAGGGATTATGCTCCTACAACCTGATGTTAGGAAGAGGAAACAAAGTTGCCTAACAACCTAGCGGTTAAGCGGGGTCACACGCTTAACACCTCAAAGCTATGAAAGAAATAAATTATTAGGAACCTTTTGGTTAAGCGGGATAATACTTAGCGAACTCCTGAGAATAAGTGAGAGTATAAATTAACTTATTGTAATTATAACGATATGTTATGTTATGTTATGTTCTGCAATGATATGCACGTGCTTAAATTATGTTGATTTTAACTGATGTTTTACTTATCATGTTATGAACTGTTTTACCACTTCATATTATGAAATATGGAGTTAATTATGTAGTAAGAAAATGCAAAGAAATATTATTCTGTTTTATTACTATGTATCAAATTGTCTATAACCTAGTTTACCATTTAGCAGACGTTTATTAAAATTATTTTGTGAAAACCCTGCATACATGGTTGTCTAGTAAACACTAATGATGAAATAGATTTTTCAAACAAAAGAGGCCTCTGATTATAAATTTTCAATTTGCTTGACCTTGCTTAGTCGTGGACTCACCTTTCCACCTTTAAAATTGTGATAATTTTCTAGATGCGGTTGAGGATGAGGAAGGGGATGCGGTCATGTACAAGAGTTCGTACTACTGTGCATAGGACTGATAGGACGCCTTAGTTTTTGGAATGACTGACTCACTTTAAGTCAATTGTAGAAATACTAGTAGTGTTTGCTGTTTGTATTTTAGTATGCCACTTATGCCAACTAGTGATATACAGTATGTTGTTAATAACCTTGTAAGTTATGTAACACGTTGCTTGTGACAATTTTTGGAGACTAGTCTACTGGTTGTTGATATATGCTTATATATATATATATATATATATATATATATATATATATATATATATTCTGCTGTGAAAGCTACCTAATTGAAGTCTTAAGGATCTAAGTTATCATTACAAGAAATTAGGTCTTTAGGGGCGACATTATTTGGACACTAAAAGTCCTAAAGTGGACGTTGTTGACAACAGCGTCGACTTTTGGACACTAATGGGTTGGATGCTAATCGTCCGACCTTAATAATCAAATTTGTGATTATCAGCGTCCACTTATAAGTGGACGCTAATAGGCAACCATTAGCGTCCACAAAATCATAAAAAAATTAAATTAAAAAAAAAAAAACAAAGAAAACAACCATCAGCGTCCAAAGTAGAGTGGACGCTGATAGTCAACTATTAGTAGACGCTAATGGTCAAAAAAAAAATTTTAAAAAAAAAAAAAAAACAACCATCAGCGTCCAAGGTAAAGTGGATGCTGATGGTTAACTATTAACGCCCACTTTGTGGACGCTAATGGTTACCTATTAGCATCCACTCCATGTGGACGCTAATGGTCATAAAAAAAAAATAAAAAGAAAACAACCATTAGCATCCACTCCTTGTGGACGCTAATAGGTAACCATTAGCGTTCACAAATGGTCATAAAAAAAAATAAAAAGAAAACAACCATCAGCGTCCAAAGTAGAGTGGACGCTGATGGTTAACTATTAGCGTCCACAAAGTGGACGGTAATAGTGAACTATTAGCGTCCACTCCAGGTAACCATTAGCGTCCACAAACAACCATCAGCGTCCAAAGTAGAGTGGATGCTAATGGTTAACTATTAGCCTCCATTAAGGTGGATGCTAATGATCGAAAAAAAAATTAAAAAAATAACCATCAACATCCAAACTTAAGTGGACGCTGATGATTGTACTATTAGCGTCCAAGTGGACACTAATGGGTCTGATATTCTAAAAAAAATAAAACATTATTAGGGTCAATTCGACCCTAATAATGTTTTATTATTATTTTTTATTTTAAAAAAAAGCAATTTTAAAAGATGAGGTCATATTCAAAAGATATATAAATGATCATAATGAAAAGAAACAATAAAAAAGTCATGACAAAAGAATACCAAAAAGGCAACCAAAAGTTTCTAACCATGCATATTACTTATCAAATTGAAAAATCTAAAGTGAAATGATTACAAATACAAAAATTCAGTCTGCCGATAAGAGAAATATGAACGTTACAATTCACAATGTCCAAAGGAACATGCTCAAAACACCAAGTAATTAGCGTCCCAGGAAAAAACGTTCAATGATCAATACATAGATCCATATAAATCACACAAAATGTCCATTTTGAGAAGGAACAGAAACTTAAATCATGGAAAGTATGAATAACCAAGAATGATAAGTTAGGAAATCTTACTGATGAATTATCATCATTTAGGGACAGCATCAGTTGTCTCTTAAATTGTTCCAACTGTCAATTCAAAAAAATATGGCAGCACTTGTATCACATGAGCTTGCAGCATCCACAATTTGATAGCGGTAGACAAATTAAATAAACCAAATAGACAGTAACAAAAGAAATAAACTCTGAACAAGAGAACAAGGAACAAGAAGGCAAATACGTAGACCTAAAACAGCTGAACC
>NC_081542.1:21603833-21613293 GCF_901000735.1 Corylus avellana
TGGGTTCTTTCAAGATGCTATGTGTTAAGTCCAGCAATATCTTTGGCAACGCTGGCACTTTTTCTGGTAGCAAATCAGGGGTAGCTGCAAGAATAGGCTGCTTTGAGTCCTACAATGCAACTGTCCACCCACCCTTTTTCTGTTTAAATTAAAATCAATATAGATCACCTTACTCTAAGCCATCAAGATTCTCTGGCAGTGGAATTACCTCAATGGAAAATTTGGGTCAACAACTTACCGGCAGAATGTTGTATGGTAAGATTGATGGTATTACGCATTGGATGATTAAAGTTGAAGCTGCTTCCAACCCCTAACCAATTGCACTTGATGGACTAATGCTTGCTACCACATAATAATGGGGAGCAGTTGTTCAATCAGAGAAACAAAACAGGGTGTCACATGAAAGCAGAGGATTCTCGTTATATTATACCAAAACTCAACAAATCATTCTTACTCTAGGCAGGGTAATAAATGTGTAGGGCATCTTTGTAGAATGTAAGAGTAATCACTACCAAGCCTTTGAGTAAAGAATTGTATGATTGAGCTCACTTTTGCCTATTCAGCACCAGAGCATATGTTTTACTTCTTAGTGAGTTGAATGGTAAGTTCAAACTAGACGCATGCATGCTAGGATGAACTGAAAAATAGACACCCTTCCTATAGCACCCATAATTGAGGATTAATAGAGATTTAATATGCATCAACTTAACATTTTTGCCTTCTGCCCAACTATAGACATCTCATCTAATTCCTAATGATATATGACTTCAAATATCTCAATCGACAGCCCTTCTGCATTCCTTATTGCATTTTACTTTCAAGCCACACAAAAGAAAACCTCCAATATTTTTGAACCTTTGATGACCAAATGAACTTAAAAAAATGAAGAGAAAATGCTTTAAAAACACAGAAAATCAGTTATTTACCTTCCATGACTCAGGGTGGTAAAGCAAGCTTTTTAAAAAAGAAGAAGATCCATTATCACAAAACTTTCTGCATTCTTAGAGAAATTTGAGTGTAATTAATAATGAGTATGCTGAAAGTAGTGGAGAATATAGGAACTGATTCCCTATGAAAGGCCGAAAGGTCTAAAAAGTCATATCATGATATTTTAATAACCCTTTTTTTGATCCGATCATCAAGTTTCATTTACATTATTAAATCTATCACAAAAATCCGTACACCCCCTCTAAAAAGTGTTTCTTTTAGGTTTGTAATGTGATCTTAACATATCAGTCTACATAAGTGCCTCACTTTTCACTTGGGGTTAAAGAATGAAGATTTAGAATTAAGGCCGTAAACGAATCGAATTGTTCATAAACCGTTTGCGCATTGATTTTTGACTTGTGGGTTTGGAATTACGCATACAATATGTCTATTTAATTGTGATTTTAAAGGTTACAAAAAAGAAATGAGTCTTCATGTTAGCGTTACTCGTTTATTTAAGGAAAGTAAAATGCAGTAAGGAATGTAAAATGCAATAAGGAATGCAGAAGGCATTTTCATGGTGCAGAAGGCATTTTCTCTTCATTTTTTAAGTTCATTTGGTCATCAAAGGTTCAAAAATATTGGAGGTTTTCTTTTGTGTGGCTTGAAAGTAAAATGCAATAAGGAATGCAGAAGGGCTGTCGATTAATAGATATTTGAAGTCATATATCATTAGGAATTAGATGAGATATTTTTATAAGTTGAAAATAGAAGAATGACTCTTTTGGACAAATCTGATGTGTCTTTAATAGAATAAGCAAAGAATGAAGATGTATTTTTTCCCCTAAAAGTTGGATCAACATAGGTGCTAGTTTTGCTCATTCAAATTCCATGGCTACTTATTGCATTAATTGTGCTCAAAGACAAGAAACTTCATCAAGGAAAAAGTAAAAGATGTTACAATATGTCAAGGAAATATATTTTAATCATTACAGATAATTGCATGACAAATTACTTAGAAGCATATACCTGCTGTATTTAATGCTAAAAGAAAAAAATAGACACCAATGCAATATACTACTATATTTATCCAGAAGAGTGTTCCAGTTGAACTGTATCCTACATTTTCAAGAACTGTAGAATGGGACAATCTGTAAGCCCATATCAATAACAACATTTAGCAAAAGCAGGACCACACAAGGAAGAAGTCTAGTTCAACATGCTACTCCCAAGCGGTCAAAGTAGTGGTTCAACGGTGACGAACCCACTCCTGGTCACGTTTCACAAAAATCGAAAATTGACGAATTATTTTTGCTCTTCTTCCATTCTTTTTAACTCTTGGGTTCAAGAGTATAACACAAGTCGAATATTGGGGTCTAGAAACATGATTTGAACTTTTAAAGTAGCATTGGAAAATGACTGCTGTTTACAGTTGCATAACCTTTTTTTTTTTTTGACAGCTGAACGGGTTGAATCTGCTGTTCAGGGCCTGAGAGAAGAATTTGGGGAGCAGCATGTGTGGGTACCTCCACAGGGACTTTTGAAAATTTTCTTCTGTTTTTGCTACCACTGTCATTTTTCCCTTAATGTTTTCTCCCTGGCTTAAGTTGTTGTTTTACTTCATGCTGCTGATTCTGAATCACTCCTTTCTTCACAGGGTACTAAATGTGATGTTAAAGACGGACAGGATGTGAAGGATTTAGTTGCATTTGCACAAGGAGAACTGAAATACATTGACATATGGGTATTAATTCTAGATCTTTTCCTCTTTGTTACTCTATTTGCTTAATGTTAAATTCTAGTTATTTCTCTTAAGCTGGTTAAAATCATGGGTTAGTTTTTCTTGCTGATTATAAATTTGTGCTTGGTGTTAAAAATGATTTTTAGCTGGATATTTATGGGTTTACCGGATAGTTTGAGATTTATGACTTATTCGTATATAATGACGCATACTGCTATCTATGGGTATAGGATTACTTGCTGAATGACATGAAGTTAGCCTGAACAGTCTTTTGAACAGTTAGAGGAGCATAAATCTTTCGAATAATCATGAAGAACTGAAAGATGATAAGTCATAGTCTAGCAAAATAATCGGTCAAGAAAATAATTCTTCAGCTAGTGGTCCTCCGTATATTCTCTGTTTTTCATGGTATTGAGTGGGATTGTATTTTTTTTTTTTTTCTTCTTTCTCTTAGGAATCTCACAGTCATGGATTAGGTGTGTGTTTGATTATGTGTTTATATACCTGTTGGGCCTCTCCACCTACAAACTTAAGCTTTTGGGTTAATGCTTTAACATGGTATTAAAGCTCGGTTTGTTTGTTCTTGGACTCCATGTCAAAGGCCTGTTTATCTTTGTTTTCATTTTGATTGGGTAATTGGACGAATTTGTCTCTGTTTGGAATGTTAGTGTATCCACAACTCTTGATTGCGTGTGTGCTTTATATGGGTTAATGTATTTTGTTGGCCTCTTGAACCACTAGTTTAGCATTTGGTTTAGATGCTTTAAAACTTTCAATTTTGCCCATTTTGGATCGATGCTAAGATTCAAATTGAAAACCCACTTGTGAATGAGTTCATCCAAAATTGCTCTTTTTCTTTTTTCTGTTACTGTTTTTTAACTTTTGATGTGCTACTTTGAGCAGATTTTGTTCTGTGTTTACGACTTACCCTATGTTGAGAATGATGCAGATTAATAACGCAGGATCAAATGCATATAGCTATAAACCACTGGCAGAAGCTTCAGATGAAGATCTTATGTGAGCTTCCGTACACTTTTCTATCCCCTGTTAATGGCCAGCTTCTGAGTTATTTATAATATGGACTCTTTTTGTGCAGTGAAGTTGTAACTACAAACACCCTTGGTTTGATGATATGTTGCCGAGAGGTATAATTGTTTTTTCTTAAGTGGCCTGTCGAAGATATATTGTCACATGTGCATGTTGACTGATCCTTCAGGCAATAAAGATGATGTTAAACCAGCATCGAGGGGGTCATATTTTCAACATTGATGGGGCTGGTTCAGATGGAAGACCAACACCTAGGTACCCTTTTAGCTTACTTCAGTGTTACTCTCTAAACCAGCTAAAAAAATTTGATTGCTATTTTGTCTTTCTCATGCTGCTGCTTACCTTTTGCAGCCTATTAGTTTGGTTAGACAATGCACATAATATGATGGTCCTACTAATCTAATGATGCCCTTTCTTTTTCCTTTTTTTTCCTGGGGGAATAGTTAAAAATATCACAGTAAAGAACATGGAGGGGGTGATATATGATGTAATTTGATTTATTTTGTTTACAGATCCTCTATAAGACTTGTTAAAACCTGCACCTCGGCATTTAAGTAGGTGTTGGTGGTTACCAAGTTGATATGGTGAGTTGGTGTCCCCAGTACAGACTTAATATCCATCTAGGTTCTGTAATTACCATTGTTAACGTTCATATTGGCTATTGGTTTTCTAGGGATTTGACCATCATTTCTAGTGGGAAAGTTGTCTCTTGTCAGTGTGACTGTGATGTGTAGCACTACATTTTTCCATTTATGTACTAATCTTTGATACATGGCATTTGTAAACAAGTATGTCCCCTAGAAAGCAGAAACATATGGTACATTTCTGCTGATCCAAATATATATGAAGCTTAATGTTCAGCTCATGTTCATTAAAGGGCTTTTCTTTGATTCAATGAAAATGGAAAAGAAAGAATTTCTTAGTTGTTTTCATACTGGGAGAAAATTGTGGGGAAAATTGTGGCAAAAGCCAATTATCCACCCTATGGGATTGATTTCCCCTAGGGGCCTACGGGAAGGTTTACCAACGGTCGTAATATCGTCGATTTCATTGGTTTGCATTTTGCTCTTTCTCATTACATTATTATTATATTATATGGTACGGTTGCCAAAGTATGATATATATATATGCTTAATTTTGAATACTTTCTCACATTACAGCTGAATCTCTGGGATTCGTTAATTTCATTCCACCCTTTGCTACTGCTAGAGGCAGGGAAATACTCAAAGGTGTCAATTATGCATCTGGCCGTGCGGGAATTCGCAACGAAACTGGACAAACCCAGGTACGGTGGCATGCATGTTATAAGTAGAGACAATTGTAATACTGTTGAGCAGAAACTTCACCAAAATCTCCTCAATTTTCATGCGTTTTGAGATGGGTCTACTCCCATCTCTTTCTTGGTCTATTATAAACTAGTTGACAGGCCTTGTGATTTAGCAGTTAATATGTACCTTGGTATATAATTGAAAAGCTTAAGTAATTTTATATTTTGGATTGTGTATTACCATGGCAATCAAATCTTTAGCCAAAGTCATGTAACCTTTGCCATAGAAACTTCTGTCTGCCTACCCCTGTCAAATGTAGAATAGTATTTAAGTAATAAATCATGATAAATTACTCATTTTCACTTTTAATTGTCGGTTCTAAGTGGTGGTGTGTGTAATGTAGGTTATGGATATTATTTTTAAAGATACAGATAAAACTTGGCTTGTAAAATTATTTTTTTCATCAAATTACAAACTGATAAGATTGTATTGAAGTTACAAATACTTTTATTACCTCCTCCTTTCATGCTTCTATGTTGCTTAAAATTGACTGAATCTTGATTGCTGATTGACTAAGATTAAATAGAAAGTTGCACTCTTCTACTCCATGAGGAGGTATATAGCTATTTGAACAGGACCCTTTTTAAGTAATGTATTTTTCTTGTATTCTTGCTTTTGAATAATGTTATTTTGGAGTTTTTTCTTTTCTGGTTCAAGTGTGTAGTGTTTGCATATGAATATATATATATGTGCTCCTTTTTTTTTTTTTTTTTTTTTTTTTCAATAGCGGCGACCCTTAGGTTGCCGCTATTGAGTTTCTATTTTTTAATTCATTAGCGGCAACTCCTAAGTTGCCGCTAATTACAGACAAATAGCAGCAACTTTCAGTTGCCGCTAATGATAGAGGAATATTGACCTTTTCCATTTTTTTTTTAATTTTCTTACTATAGTCGCCGGTAATACTAGATAAATAGCGGCAACTATGGGTTGCCGCTAATGATAGAGCAATAGCGGCAACTCCAAGTTGCCGCTATTGACTTTTTTTATTTTAATTTTTTTAATTTTCTTATATCATTAGCGGCGAGTTTATGTCGCCGCTAATGACATACAAATAGCGGCAACTTTAAGGTTGCCGCTAATGATATACAATAGCGGCAACCTTAGAACCATTTTTAACCATTTTTTCCGGCAAAAAAAAAAATGTATTAGCGGCAACTCTAAGTCGCCGCTAATGACATACAAATAGCGGCAACGTTGAAAGTCGCCGGTATTTAGCTTCACCGTCCACTTACTACCAACCACCAAATAGCAGCCACGAGTCGCCGGTATTTGTGAATAGCGGCAAGTTTTTCCTCATTAGCGGCAACTTGGAGTCGCCGCTAATGACCATAATTTTTGTAGTGTGTCCGCTATTTCTAGAGTAATTGTTTTGTTTTTCAATAAAAAAATATGAGTTGCACAATATATGGAACATAAATTAAAATAACCCCATTAAATGAACACCAAGATGACTAAAATTAAACCATACACAAATATTAGCACCTCACCTTTGCCAAATCACGGCCAAGTTTCTTTGCAGTCATTGCCAAAGAATCCCGTTCCATCGAAAGTTTCATCTTCAATCAAATAAAGAGATTTTAAAAAAATAAATAAAGAAGCAACAAACATCAGTTTAAAATGCTTCAACCAGAAATTCAGATTCTCCATTATTTTGCTGAGAATGTAAAGGGAAAAAATGGTGATTTTTGAATTTTATATGATCTTATACCTCTTTATCCCTTAATTATGAAAATGATATAATATAAAGGCCAAACATATCATGAATAATGGCTTAAAACTACAAAATGACACCTATCATTGCAAACACAAGCCGAAAACCACAAATACTGGCAAAGTTTAAAAGTTTAACACCTCTTGGAGAAGACTACTATGCATTAACACGACTTCACCACATTAGACCATAATCTTCAAAATAATCTAAATGCCCACAAGAAACGTAACTCAAAAGGACTAACCTCATCAAAATCATCAAAAATATGTGAGAACTGTCCCATGAACCAAACTTGCCAAGGGAGAAAACTATTAAATATATGTTTTACAATCCATGGCCAGCAAAATTTCATAACCCAAAATAAAGTACTTATCTGCATCCTCTTCCTTGCCAATTCATTCTCATAAGCAAGTTGAGTAGTCTACCACAATGAACCAATATATACTATCATAGACAATGAGAATGAAACCCAACATGATAGAGAAAGAGATACTAAAAATGTTTTTCTTCATGAAACATATCAAAGTGAGAACTTGCTTGGGTGGTTTAACTTTCTTATACTCTTGTCATCCTGCATACACTTAAAAAGAAAATTTAGAAAGATATTATTACTCCCTCGCATTGTTTACTCAAAGTTCTTTAACCTTGATAAACATGTCAAGGGAGATTTACTAACTCAAAAGTTCTTGAACCAAAAATTTTGCGAATATCTTAACATAATATAAACCAAATAAAAAGTACCAACAAATATACATTACCAAACAGAAAGTACCAACAAATACTCAAATACACAGTAGCAAATAGAAAATACCAACAACTATCCAAATACATAGTATCAAAAAATATATCACAAATAGATGGTATCAAAAAGTACATCCTAAATAAATGGTTATTCCAGAGCTCCCTCAATTGTTGGCTTGACCTGATTCACCTCCAATCAAGCTCCCTCCAGACCTAAGAAGAATAGAATTTCATATAATGATCAATAAGCTTTTAACTATTACTTAGTATGTGTGTTTTTGTAAAATTAATGCATAGGTAAAGTTTCACTAACTCTCCAATACGTGACATTAAGAACTCAACAGTGGCTTGCAATTTGTTCGTTCGCTCAACATTGGCTTGCAGATTGTCCCTTGTCTGTTGAAGTTCGATTCTAGTCTGTTGAAGTTCGCTTTGAGTATCTTCTTGTCTTTTCCTTCACTCGTCATGGTTGTCGGAGTGGGCGAACGATTGCGCTTGAGATGAAGTACTTAAAGGGGTAGGAATAACACCGCATCCCATTCCTCTAACGTGCCCAGATCGTTGGCCCCCTAGCACTTGTGTGACTATTTCTTCCATTCGGTCCTCCACACTTCTTCCCTCCACATTACCTTCCTCCATGGCTTCACTGCTTGTTAATTCTTGCATCTCAAGCTGCACAAGTCATAGTTGGCCTTAATTTAATATATACTTCATGCAAGTTTATTATTCATGTTCTTCACTAATCAACTTAATGATCGAAGCATAAACATTTACTTACATATAGACTTTTGCATTTGGCAGTCACAAACTCTCTATCCTTTTTTTCTTGTTTGGGTACACTCATATAGTTCAACAAGATTGGGCTTGACTTTTGTTTCTTGTTCCTACACATAATACATATAATCAAAGTTTACACTAAATAATGTTATTTTCATTAAATTATGCTATGAGATACTTACCTTTTTGTAAATGACATTGACAATTGAACAAGTCCCAGCTGTGTGATTTGTTTCCAATTTGCTTCTGTTTTTTATATTTCGTTCAGACTTTTTCTATGAAATTTGAAGAAAAAAAAACACAATTATCCATAAAATGTCTTCAAGTGCATGAAAATTATATCAATCTGAATTTTCTAATAAGTATAATAATATATATTTACCTTCCATTCAATGTCATCAAATGAGTCACATATTAGTTTCCACTATTCAGGACCATACCCTTCTGGCACTTTTTCCCTCCCAATAGCCTTAGCCTTGGCAATCCCCTCATCATCGTCTTTATCAATGCCTTCAAAATATTTCTTGTAGTGGTCCCTATACAAGTTCGAACGAAGCCTAGCATATGCACGACCCAATTTATGTTCAACAGCTTTGATGTGCTCATGTCGTCCCATATTCAGTGCGAAGTTTGACTGATACATAATAGATAAGAAAACAATGGTAAAAAATGTGTCACATTATTTTTTCATATGAAACATATTCTTAAACATTATATTGATATTCATACCTGAACATGGAATAACAGCTTGCTGTTTTCCTCAACTGGGACCTTTTTCCATTCACCGTGATAGAGCTCGCACATGTTACGAATAATCTCCCCAATCTTGCTTGCAAACCATGCTGCATTCTCGCCTACAGGTGCCTGGTGTCTATTTGGGATGTTTAGCACTAAGGGACCATTCTTAAGTACGTGGTCACTCAACTTCTTACACTTGGCCTTACCCCTTACATTTCTAACAGACGTGCTAGCTGTTACGCAAAACATGGTAACGTAGTAAGTTATATTTGGAAAAGTATATTGTCAAATGTCTATAACAAACCAAAATAATACAAAAATAACATTTCATAAATATATAATTCATATGAACTTACAAGATGCAGTAGGGGCGGCTCCTTGTGAATCCAATCCTGCCACTGAGTTAATAGGATTATAAGACTCGTGCGAAGGATGCCCATCCATTAACTC
>NC_081542.1:21613626-21626266 GCF_901000735.1 Corylus avellana
ACAATATCAAAATATATATATATATATATATATATAGAGAGAGAGAGAGAGAGAGAAAGAGAGAGAGAGAGAGAATTAAGAGGATTAAATGGGAGGTCTGTTCTCATATATTAAGGGAGGGAAAGTTTAAAAGGAGCATGAGTAATGAGAGAATTCTAGAAGTGGGTTACTAGTTTAGAACAAACATTCACGAAATCATGCTAGCTCAATGCCATGTTACTTAACAAAATATTCTAGAAGTGGGTTACTAGTTTAGAACAAATTTCTATTTGTAATTTATTTACTAGTTTAGCTCAATGACAATTTTACATTTTTTAGTCTTGTTGTTAGCTTTGATATTTATTATAGAATGTTGTCTGGTTTCAAGTTTATGGGTTGTTCGTGTATATTTTGTTCACTGTTATGCAACTTCAAATCAGTGCACAAAGGTATGTTGAGTTGATTGATGTTGTTTAGATAAAAGTGTAGAGAATCAATTGGGAATGTTCTATGAAAAAAAAAAAAAAAAAAAAAAACCCATAAACACAAGACATTAACACAAAAGACATTAAAACAGGAAATCAACTTCATGGAAGGTGAATATTTTGTTCTTTTTTCATCATCCTCAAAGAACTACAAACAACCAAATAGGTTACAATCCAAGAGAACGCTACAGCAACTTGTTGGTTGTCTGTTGTCTACTACAAAACAGAATTCAAATGTGTTTCAGCTAGAAATTAGTTGTTTTTATCTTAAATTAGGTTCATCTTCCTTTAATATATAATGAGGCCTTATTCTACACAGAGATGGCAGAGTAATCTGACGAAATTGCCATTTAAATACAATAAAACTAGGTCATAACGACATGCTGATCCCATGAAAGCCCTAGAAAGGGAGATCTAGATACAGTCTTAACCTTCAACACTTATCCATAAACTTAACTACTCTTAATTCTTAAGGAGACTTACACTTAAAAAGTTCTTTGAGAATGTTATTAGTTTTGCAGAATAATCTGTGCTGCTTTCTTATTGAACTTAAATAGAAAAAACAATACAATCATAATCCATACCAACTTTCATAACATAAGTTAATGTGAACTAGAAAACTAATAACATAATCCTAATATAAGAATAAGACTTAATACTAATCTAAAAGTAATAATAAGAGAAGAAGAAAGGTTTAACACAACCACAAGAGAAGAAGAGAGGTTTCATGTAACCACAAGAGAAGAAGGGAGACATGTAGTATGAATACAAGACTTCAGACAATCACTCGTGCGATCAATTGCACTAGGGAGTGCGATCGATCGCAGTACCAAGGGCTTAACCTCAGGATGCAGTCCGATCTATCGCACTACCAGAAACATTTGCCTTGTAGTGAGTGCGATCGATCGCACTACCAAGGGCTTAACTTTAGGATGCAGTGCGATCCATCGCACTACCAGAAACATTTGCCTTGTAGTGAGTGCGCTCAATCGCACTACCAGGAACTTCAGGATGAAGTGCGATCGATCGCACTACTAGAAACATTTGCCTTCTAGTGAGTGCGCTCGATCGCACTACCGGGGGCTTCAGGAACTTCATCAGCAGTATGCTTAACAACACTTGCCTCTCAAATAACAGCTAGGATAGTTTTCTAGTGATGAGATCATTTTAACAAGTGCACTTGATCATTATCTATAAGCTTGAAACCCTCATGAGCTAGAAATTAACTAATGTCATCCTCAGCAAAAGTTAGACCAGTATTTAGAGAGCAGGAAATTAAAGAAATGAAGACCAAATGATCTTGAAAAGATACATAGAAAGCCATCCAATAATGAATATACACAAAAATAGGACACAAACATGCTATCAAACACAGTAATCAATCAAGTTGCACTGGATTTTCCTTTTGGCCTTAGGAAATGAAGCTTTTCATTCACATATTATGGCAGTCAAAAAGATAATCGACACTCTAATTGCTTATACCTTGGTGTGAGCTTCAACAGCAGTCACTCCTGGGCGCCGAGTATTACTTAAGAGAGGATGAACACTAGGTCCATTAACCTTGCTCTCTGAACTTCCTACTTTCTGCAGTCCTTGCACAGAGCTTCTCAGTGGTCCAGACACCTTCTTAAGACTCTCCTGAAAAAAAATTAAGTAAAGCATTTTACAATGATAATCAAATTTAATAAAAACAACAATATATTAACACACCTCCAACCTATTAATATGCTAAGGAGTGAAAAACGAAAACAAATATAGAATGTAGGTGATTTTAGTGGAAACTATACACTGTCAACTCAGACACCATTAGAGCAGAACAAAAGCTTAACTTCCATTTGTTATTCTATTCCCACTTCCCTTTCCACTATCTTCTCCAGATTCTACAATATCTATTCTGCAAACAGAAGACACCGTATCACACTATATATCCAATTTATCATACATATCTAGAAACGTTCATGCAAATTATGCATTTCCATCACTCATCAACATGTACGATCTCAGCCAATGAGTAAAGAAGTTGTTTCACTGCTGTTCTTCCAGTTGGTGAATTCAAAAAAACACATCAATATTCCTATGTGAGCTTTACAGTAAAAAATTAAAAAAAAAAAAAAAAATGCAGTCTTAAGTTACTTGTGGAAAAGAAAATTGCAATCTTAAGTTGGAGATCAGATTGCGACCATGGGTCACTCACCTAGAGAAAATAGTATCCTCCAGTAGAAAAGATGAACTCAGAAGGTTGTATCTAACCTTCAAAAACTCAATCCACTTAGATTTCCACAATGAACTAACGTTTTCCCCTACTAGTGATGCTATTGCTATTTTAAAGTGAATTTCATTAATTTAGACTCACGCCAATATCAAAATGAGAACAGATGTATGAAAAGATTACAACTCACGATAAAGTCGGAGACTAGGACCTATTGATAACAATGATACTAGATTGGTCATGAGCCTATATATCAAACTTAGTCTTACTTGTGCTCTGCTCATTTAGAAAACAAACACAAAAGTGACATTTAGATCAGTTCATTTTGTATGTAAAATACAAAATAAGCTTTGAAACAGCCTGAGCACAACTCAAGCCAAAGCTGCATAATCCGGGATTTCAGGACCTGATTAAAGTATCCTGATGCGATAAACAATCCTATGTACATTCAACGTTCAACCTAAGAAACTCACTTAGTGTTATTATATTTTATCATAACATATTTAAGATTCTCATAGTTTCCATTCCGCATCATTTAGCAATCTCTAATAATGATGAAGACTATGACCTCTATTGGCATGTCAGCTTTTTTGCAGCTTAGAATTTATCTCAAGATGACACTTGTAACCAAAAAAAAAAAAAAAAAGGAATGAAAAATTAATTCGTGGCAAGAACTAGCTAGAAGCAACTAATTAGGATGCAAATGAAAAAAATGCTTACTTTGTCATACAAAGATCTAGCCTCGGTATACTGTTTCTTAATTTCTTGGTTGTGAGGCTCCAACCTCAAGGCAAACTCGGCATCTGCAAGTAGCTATATCCATTATATCATACAGATCAGACACAAAAATGTAGCAGAAGAAAAAACATATACTTCTATTCTCAATGAATCAAGATATATTTTTTGATATAGATTCTATATCAATCTAGCTAGGTCCATTAACCTACCTAGATTCTTGAAAATGCACAAACTTATTAAACTCATAAAGAACATATGTAGACAATAAACAGTTTAATAGTAGTAATATATTTGCATATAAAACTGTAATCTCCCCCTAAATCTACTACTCCCTTTATGAATATTCCCCTTTTTGTCACAAAATAACAAAGGTGAACAATTTAGAGCAGTAGCAATAAAAGGGAAGAAGGTACAAATAAAGAATAACAACACACCAAGAAACTTACAGAAAACAGATTGCAAAGTTTGTGGTGACAAGGTGTAAGGGCCCTAAGCAAACCGATGCAATGACTTAGGCATGGAGAACAAACAGGTAATAAATAGCAGCATTAGATAGATAATAAACATCAATCCAAACACTAAGGTTAATTTAACATCATTAGATAGATAATAAACATCAACCCAAATTTTTACTTATCAAAAAAAAATTTAACATCATCCCACAAAATTTTCAGACTCCATGAATATTAGGAAGTACACATTATACAACTCGTATACTTTTTCTTTTTTGCATATATTCTTAATGAAATGGTGTTCCCCAGGCTTACAACTAAAAAAAATGTCTTTTTGTTGTTCTCTCTCTCCAAGTCTCTCTATGTCTTTTTTTTTTTTTTGTTTTTTTTTTTTTTCTTCTTTTTGTTTTTTTAATGAGTAAATACTTTCTTTCTTAACAACCTGAAACAAGCTGAAACACAAAACCAACCTCCAAATATTACAAACCAATCTCAAAAGGAGAAACCACAACCAACAAAAGCCAACCAAAAACATCTCAAGAAACAAGACGCAACTCAGCAGCAAAAGATACAACAATTTACAAATATTTCAGAAAATAAAAAAATTCTGCTAAAACCTAAACTACCCCAGAAGTAGAGAGTTAAAAAAAAAGCCCCAAAACAATGTGACTGATTCATACAAAAAAATAGAAATTGAGTTCTTTGCTTTAACAGAGTAATAGCAACTGAGTACCCATTACAATTCGTTTTTTTTTTTTTTTTCCAAATTTGTTCCTAGAAATTTAGAAGAATTTCCGGGTCCACGGCAGTTTTTTAATGGAACCAATCAGTTCTGTAGGGAAAAAAATAGAAAGAGAAGAAGAGAGGAAGTACCCATTTTTTAATTTCTTCAAATCACAATTCATGGATACTATTTGAGTGGTTGAGAGGCATTTAAGGTTTTCAAAGGTTTAGGAACTCATACCGGAAAGAGGAACGCCGGAGAGAGAGCTACAGGAGAGAGTTGAGTGCATCAGAGTGAGAGCTGCCAAAGAGAGAGGTGCGCTAGAAAGAGAGCTGCCGGAGTATAGTGAGTGAGAGAGAGAGAGAGAGAGAGAGAGAGAGAAAGAGAGTGAGAGTGAGAGAGTGATGAGGGAGGTGGGATTTTGGTGAGTAGGAAATTTGGTCAAAACATATGCTCTAAAAATTTCAGAAACCGCGCCAACAAATTGCTGCTGGCGGTAAACTATTTTGCGCCTCAAACAGCGACGACCCAATATGTCGCCGCTGTTTGTGGTATTATTTTTTTAAAAAAATGAGAAAAATATAAAAAAGCCCTCCAAACTACGAGCCGTTTGTTATATAATCCTCCAATATTCAAAAGGTACTAAAATAACCTCTCAAACTACCAAATTGTATCAAAAAGGCCACATATTTTTTTATATTCCTATAATACCCCTATTCTTTTAACAAAGTAAAATTAAAGGTACGGTTCTTTAGATATTTCAAAAAAAAAACCAATTTAGTCCTTGAAGTCAAATTTTGTACCTTTGATTTTACTTTAATACGACATGAAGCAATTTGTAATTTATGCCAACTACAGTAACTAATTATTTATTATTTATTCCTTTTTTTTTTTTTTTTTTTTTATTCACCCATTGCTTTTCATGTATTTTTTTAAAATTGTCATACCTTTGATTTTACTTTAATAAAACATGAAACAATTTGTAATTTATGTCAACTATAGTGACTAATTATTTATTATTTATTCCAAAAAACTTTCTTTTTTTTTTTTTTATTCACCCATTGGTTTTCTTGTATTTTTAAAAAATTCTTTCGTTTTTTTTTTACAATTATTTTATTATTTATTTGTTAAAATAATAGGGGTATTATAGGAATATTAAAAATAAGTGGCCTTTTTTATACAATTTGGTAGTTTGTGGGGCTACTTTAGTATCTTTTGAACATTGGGGGGTTATATTGCAAACGACTGGTACTTTTGGTGACTTTTTTATATTTTTTCCAAAAAAAAAAAATTGTACTTACAATTTTTAAATTTTTATTTATTTATTTTTGTTTTTTTTTTTTTAATTTTTCTCTTATAATATGTTTTTATTATTATAATATTAACTAAAAATTTCCGTTTAATAAATTTTTATGATAAATATCATTAAGTTGATATTTATCTTATAATTAATTATAAAATAATACAAAATCCAAAGATAATATAAGATCAATATAACTAAGGCACTAAGATAATATAAAAAGCTTACACTTCAATTGAATGTTCGATTGAACCTTCAATTGATCATACCACGATCAATCGAACTAATTCACTAAGATCGATCGGATGTTTGATTGAACATTTAATCCTATCACGATCAATCGAACTAATTTAGTAGGATCGATCGGACATTTGATTCTATCACGATCAATCAAACTAATTCATTAGGATTGATCAGATGTTTGATCGAACATTTGATCCTATCACGATCAATCGAACTAATTCATTAGGATTGATCAGATGTTTGATCGAACATTTGATCCTATCACGATCAATCGAACTAATTCATTAGGATCGATCAGATGTTTGATCGATCATTTAATCATATCACGATCAATCGAACTAATTCATTTGGATCGATCGGATGTTTGATCGAACATTGGATCCTATCACGATCAATCGAACTAATTCATTAGGATCGATCGGATGTTTGATCGATCATTTAATCATATCACGATCAATCGAACTAATTCATTTGGATCGATCGGATGTTTGATCGAACATTTGATCCTATCACGATCAATCGAACTAATTCATTTGGATCAATCAGATGTTTGATCAAACATTTGATCCTATCACGATCAATTAAACTAATTCATTAGGATCGATCGGATGTTTGATCGATCATTTAATCATATCACGATCAATCGAACTAATTCATTTGGATCAATTGGATGTTTGATCGAACATTTAATCCTATCACGATCAATCGAACTAATTCATTAGGATCGATCAATAATTTGTTCCTATCACGATCAATTGAACTAATTCACTAGGATCGATCGGATGTTCGATCAAACATTTGATCCTATCATGATCAACCGAACCAATTCATTATGATCGATTGGATGTTTGATCGATCATTTGATCATATCACGATCAATCGAACTAAATCACCTGGATCGATTGGATGTTTGATCGAACATTTAATCCTATCACGATCAATGGAACTAATTCATTATGATCGATCGGATGTTTGATCGATCATTTAATCATATCACGATCAATCGAACTAGTTCATTTGGATCGATCGGATGTTTGATCGAACATTTGATCACATTACGATCAATCAGACTAATATGTACTAGTATCGATCGGAATTGATTTTATCAGATGTTTGATTGAACCTTCAATCATGTCCAAGTTCTATTGATTGTATCCCGATCAATTTAAGTAATGCACTAATATAATATAAAATGCTTAGAGTTCAATTCAATGTTCGATCGAACATTTAATTTGTTTGAAGTTTATTCGATCATTTGATCTTATCACGATCGATCAAACGAATGCACTAGCTAGGACTAATCGGATGTCTGATCAAACATTCAATTTTAATTGTTTCAATCATTTGATCTTATCACGATCAATCGAACTAATTCATTATGATTGATCAGATATTTGATCAAACCTTCAATTTCAATTGTTTCATGTTTGATCGATCATTTGATCCTATTATGATCGATTGAACAAATGCACTATGATCAAACGGATGTTTGAACGAACCTTTAATTTGAATTGTTTCAATTTTCATTGTCACTTGATCCTATTGCGATCAATCAAACTAATTCACTAGGATTGATTAGACTAGATCGATACTTCGATTTTATCATAATTGATTCGACTAATTAATGCACTGCGATTGATCGAACATTTGATCAATCTTTCAATGTGTCAAGTTCAATTGATTATTTGATCCTAGCACGATATACCAGACTAATGCACTATGATCGATCGGACGATTGGTCGAACCTACAATTGTATAAAGTTCGCTTGATCGCACATTCGATCAATCTTTCAATGTGCCAAGTTCAATTGATTATTTGATCCTAGCACGATATATCAGACTAATGCACTATGATCGATCGGACCATTGGTCAAACTTACAATCGTATAAAGTTCGCTTGATCATTTGATTGTATCACTATCAAAGTTGTTGTACATTATGCAATTAAAAAAAAAAAATTACATTATGTTTCTACGATCGACAGCAACAAGTATGCGATCAAGCACAGTAATCAAATTTTGGCTTTGAACATTCTGTTATTGCGATTGAACGCACCTTGGGTGCGCTTGAGCGCACATCACCCACACACGCACACCCTTGGCCGAATGCGATTGAGCGAACCTTGTGTGCGATCGGGCGCACTCGGGCAGCACACCACGTGACCTATTTTAGGTCACTTTCCCCCATACCCCACATCTTTTTCTTCCCTGCGCCCTACAGTTCTCCAAGCACCCACCTCCGGCACACCTTACTCCCTCCACTCCTCCACTGTTTTTCATCACCTAGCACATAACCACCACACAGTTCTCTTCTCCGGCCACCATACCACCAACTTTCCACCACACAAACATACACCCCATTCCCCATTCCCATCAACATCCCAACGCCGATCACTTCCCCAACCTTCATTTTTTTTCTCATATTTCTGCAATTGTGGGTGTTCATTCACCCACATTGCTTTCTTGTGGTTGGATTTTGGTGTTTTTGTAGGGGGTTTTGAGGGGAGTTGCTTTGTTTTGCAATTTTGGCCATCTCTAGTGCACACCAGGTGTTCGACAAAAGTCCCCAATCAAGCTCATCATGCCAAGAACTCGAACTTCGTCCTCCCGAGCGTCTGATACCCAAGCCATTTCTCCCTCGCCCACTTTTGAGGAGCGGGAGCTGCTATTTGAGACCACCTTCGCCATTCGCGAAGACTTTCAAAATCTTGAGGCGACTCAATGGGCGGTCACCGAGTTCAAGTGACGAGGGCTCAAGAAGCTTTTCAAGCCGATCATCTCCACTGCCTACAGAAAATTGGTGATCGAGTTCTATGCCCACCTGTCTCATGACTGCAACAGGCTGGCTGCCCTCTCTTCCAAAGTGCACGGCCAAGCTATTGACGTAACACGAGCCGACATTGCCGCTGCCCCAATGCAATGATGAGCACCCTCCAGAAGCAGCACAACTTGCTGAGCAACCGCCCAAATTCTATGTGGCGGAAATCATTGAGGACATGTGCCAAGGGCAATATGCCGATGCCCATCATAATGCCGGCAGCCGATCGAAGCTACCTCAATAGCTTTGGTTTGTGGAGTCCATATTACACCGTAATGCTTTTTCCTTGGGGCACAAAACTCAGAGGCGGGATCAATTTCTTAAAACACTCTACGCCTTCCATAAAGATGCTTGGTACTCCATTCCCGACATAATTTGGAACCAAATTCACAAATTTTGGAATGGGTGCACATTGGAGGAGTGGAGTCCACACATTCATGGGGGTTACCTTTCCCATACTTAATCTCCTACATCCTCCGGAAGAAAGGCATCAAGGGTACCACAGCTGATGAGCCAGTCACTACTACTCCCATATTTGGCATTCGCCAATGGAACAAGAGCTACTCCCACATGCCTCGGGTGCCTCCAGCACCAGCAACAGGTGCGGAAGAGAGTGAGGCCGAGCCGATGGCCGAAGATGAACCTGTAGCTGGGCCAGAGGCTGCTAAGGAGGAGGCCCCGACAATTTTTCATGAAGCACAAAACCGCTCATTAGTGAAGAAATAGTGGGCCTTCGGAGAGAGTTGGCTGGCCAAAGAAAGGAGGCTCAGGAAAATAAAGAATTGATGGGCAAACACCTAGGCGCCTTAGAAGAATTGATGCAGTCCATTCTCAGTGGGTTGTCACTACCATCTGCAGGAGCATCATCTTCTGGACAGCAGTAAGCAGGGACCACCGTCTGGCTGAAGACGTTAAACTTAGCGCTCATGGGAGGCACCCCATAGTTTATCCTTTTTATTTTGTTTAGTATGTTTTAAGTTAATCTTTTTATTTATCTTTAGTTTTGTTTCTTTTTACTTGCTTTTGTGTTTTCTTATGGGAATGACCCCGTATTTGCACGCTATGCTACTATGTTGACCTCGTGCACTTGCGGGTAAAACATCAAATTATTTGCTTATTAATTTAGGTAGGTAATTGTGAACAACATGCGGCCAATCTTGCACTCGATCCCAGGTTTGGTCGCAATTCCAAGGATTTGTGCGCTTGATCGTAGAAGCGGGGGTATCGGTCGCAATTCCAGGGACTTCCTTCTCCAAAATAGGGGGACTAAGCTCGATCGCAGTCAAGGTGCGATCGATCGCAGTCCCAGGGACTACCTCTTTTGCTGCACGAGTCTGGGATCTTGTCACCATCTTCCGGGGCGTCTTCACACTTTTATCCATTTGGGTCTTTCTCATATACTCCCAGGCATTGTTGTCTACATCAATACTCGATCGAACCTTCAATTTCAATTGTGTCCAGTTTGATCGATAATTGATCATATCACGATCAATCAAACTAATTCACTAGGATCGAACGGATGTTCGATCGAACCTTTAATTTGTTTGAAGTTTGATCGATCATTTAATCCTATCACGATCAATCGAATATCCAATAATTTACATAAAATAAATAATGACATATTATTTGAGGTAAATTTTTGGGAAATAACATTTTAACGCCAAATCCTAATGGAAGGAGATATTGCATCAAATTATATGTTCGATGAGTCAAATATTAAATATGTTTTTATTATTAAATTATTAACTACAAATTTAAAGTTAATAAATTTTTAGTATAAAAGATCATTAATGTGATATTTATCTTATAATTAATTATTAGCTTAAATTTTTAAGATATATAGTAATTTAACATTTTAACGCCAAACCCGAATGGAGGGGGATATTGCATCAAATTTGATGTTCGATGGGTGAAATTTTCTTGAACTTGTCACTATTGATCTAACTAATATATAAAGATAATACAAAATCCAAAGAGTTTAATAGATCATTTGATCGCATTACGATCGATCATACTAATGTACTAGTACCGATCAGAATTGATCTTATCAGCTGTTTCATTGAACTTTCAATCATGTCAAATTCTATTAATTGTATCACAATCAATATAACTAATACACTAATATAATATAAAATGTTTAGAGTTGAATTGAATGTTCGATCGAACTAATTTTTCATTTTTTATTAGAGTTGAATTAAATGCTTAGAGTTTAATTTTATAAAAGTTTTAATTTCAAATTAAGAGAAAATTTATAATTTTATAAAAGTTTTGAGGGTGTAAAGGACATTTTATCATTTTTAGATGTTCAATTGAACCTATAATCTTCTAGTTTTATTTGTTTTTTTTTTTTTTCTACACGACTATCAGCGTCCACTTTCAATAATCGATCATCAGTGTCCACTAAAAGTGGACGCTATTAGGCCTTAATTTTAATTTTTTTAACTTTTTTTAATTTTTTTTATTTTTGTACCTTATCTTTAGCATCCACTACAGTGGACGCTAATGTTTAATTATCAGCATCCACTTTCAAAGTGGATGCTAATAATGCATCATCAACGTCCACTTTGAGTGGACGCTATTGGTCCTTAATTTTAATTTCTTTTTTATTTTTTATTTTTGTACCATCTCTTTAGCGTCCACTTTTAGTGGACGCTATTGGGCCTTAATTTTAATTTGTTTTTTATTTTTTATTTTTATACCTTATCTTTTGCGTCCACTAAAGTGGACGCTAATGCTTACTTATCAGCGTCCATTTTCAAAGTGGACGCTAATAATGCATCATCAGTGTCCACTTTTAGTGGACGCTATTGGTACTTAATTTTAATTTGTTTTTTATTTTTTATTTTTGTACCATCTCTTTAGTGGACGCTAATGCTTACTTATCAGAAAGTGGACGCTAATAATGCATCATCAGAAGTGGACGCCATTAGTCCTTAATTTTAATTTGTTTTTTATTTTTTATTTTTGTACCATCTCTTTAGCTAATGCTTAATCATCAGCATCCACTTTCAAAGTGGATGCTATTGAGCTTTTATTTTAATTTTTTTTTCATTTTTTTTTATTTTTGTGCCAGCTCTTTAGCGTCCACTTAAGTGGACGCTAATGGTCCACTATCAGCGTCAACAATTGTCGACGCTAATAGTTAATTTTTTGCCGCTAATATTTTTCCTGCCTCTGCAATAATTCCCACTTGTATATTAGCGTCCACTGTAAAGTGGACGCTAATATTTGTCTTTTGGGTCGACTATTAGCGTCCACTTCAATGTAGACGCTAATACTCAACTATTAGGAGCGACTTTCAAAAGTCGACGCTAATAGTTAAGCATTAGCGTCGACTTTACAATTGCCCCTGATGAGTAAATTTCTTGTAGTGTATATATTGAAATATATACCAGAGCTTTAGGATATACAAAACTTTTAAATCAAAAAGCTTGATCTTAATGTTATAGTAATTATTTGCAGAAAATGTCTACAAGTGAAACAAGTAGTAGAAAGGCTACGGAACAAACTTACAAAGGGAAGAAACTAGCCATGCGCACTTGGCCAGTTGGTTGTGGTCCAACTCTGAAGAAAATTCCAAGATTTTCATATTATGAACAACCCTTTGGATTCCATGCTTAGTGAGATGAGCATATGGTGAGTGAACACTCATCTTTTATATGGAAGAAGTCTGTTCAAATAATCCAAATCTTT
>NC_081542.1:21626366-21640331 GCF_901000735.1 Corylus avellana
TTTTACAAACCTTAGATTTGTTTTAACTGCATGGTATGAAGTTGTGATTGATTTGTTTTGACCGTTTGATCATTGCACATTAATTTTCTAAGGTTTTATTTGTTGCTTATAAGAGAAAGAATTGCAAAACCTTTTGACCATTGGTCATAAAGATTCTATTTATTTAGAAAAAAGTAACATATGGCATTCTCACATTAAAAGAAGAAAATGGAGTTCACTTATATATAGAACATTATATATATACATATAAATACTAAGCTAATTTTTCTGGTTTTAGGTGAGACACAAAAAGAGCACTTCATTATATATATATATATATATATATATATATGTTACTTCTATGTTTTCATTTCTGGAATTGTTCTACAATAAAGATTTGGGTTGCTTTATTACTCTTTGTTATTGATTGAAAGTGTGTTCTTAACGAAAGTAGGCGCTATAATCTAATTCTGAGAGGTTGCGTGTCAAAGGATCCGATCGCACCGAGTTATATACTCCAGGAGGCACGAATCAACTTTTAAGGACAACGCTCTTATATGCTTCTATAGTATTGTGAGATCTTTCCATACTCTACTTTTTATCTCTTTTAATTTATGTACTTTATTGTTAATTTTTAGATTTGTATTATTTATTTCAATAAGAATTTGTGCGCCATTCAAAATTATTTCTAACAATATTTTCCTCAAAGCTTTTGCTCTGTGATGTAAAAGCGTTATACTCGTGATCCTTCTTCAACGAATGAGACAAAAATATTTTTTCCTTGAAAAAAAAAAAAAAAAAAAGAAGAAGACACAAGGAGAACCCGTTGAATGTGAAGAGCGTTAGGTTTTCCACGTTCTACCTTTGACAAGGAAACCTTGTCTTCGTACTTTCACTTGAAGAAAAATGTTATTTAAAGGAGAACTTTGATAGCCAATCAAAATTGAGAAAAATGTTTGAAGGTCTCTAAACCCCTGCATCAAGGACGAGCTGATTTTAAAATTAGAATATGCCTCCCCAATTTTTTTTTTATTTTTTATTTTTTATTTCTATAACCCATTCTTATCCTTGCAAGTTTTTGTTTTGCACGTGCTTTCATGCGCTGTTCTTTGAGATACATGCTTGTCCTTGGGTTCGCGCCAACTGCCAACTGTTTGGTCTTCACGGAATCACGAGGAAAGTAACTAATTTGCATGTTGTTGGAGACCAAAAAATGATTCCTTGCACAGCTAGCAAGACCTCGATGCCATCAACAGTCTCATAATTAATATTGCGCGGTTTGACCAAAATATTCTGCCAAGAGTAATGTTTTGGCATTGACAAGACAGGTCAAATTAGTCACTAAAAGTTGATAAAATTAATCAATAATAAAAAAAAAAAAAGTGAGAGATATATAAGAGACATTTTAAAAATTGAGACAAGAGCCGTTTCATATTCACGAGGTCGGTCAAATTTGTATGATCAAATCTGTCTCATTCTGCGACAAACAACATAAGGTGTAAGAGTTCATCCAAAAGAATAGTCCATTTGATTATTATGAGCCATTTTTTATCTCCGGTATATTAGGCTTTTTAAGCTTTTCTTATTAATTTGCTACCTTAAGAGCATTTCTAGCATAATATCTAAAATAGTTATGAAACAAGTACAAATTTTTATTTTAGTTTTTTTTTTTTTTTATACAATCCTATATATAATATACATAATTGAACATAACTCTAACTCATAAGCCTAAGTTAATGAACTAAGGTCCTCTTATGTATATTAAGTATTCTTTTCTTTTTTATTTTCTCAATATGGGACAAAACACTCACAAGTGCACTCACAATAATCTCCCCCTCACTTGTGAGTCTCTTTTCACGGACCCAATTCCCCGACGCATCCAGACACCCGTCCCAAGAAGGTAACCATGGCTTTGAAGTTTTTACCAAAAGTATATTAACATACATAGTTGAACACAACTCTAACCCAAAATGCTAAGCTAATGGGTTAAGGTTTATTTTGGTATATTAAACACTGTTTTCTTTTATATTTTCTCAATGTGGGACTCAACACTTACAAGTGCACTCACAACAATACAATCCAATAGTCTCTGCTGTTCATTTTTTAAAAATATTATTTTGTGTATGAGAGAGTGTGAAAGAAAGAGGAGTAGAGAGATTAAAAGAAATAAAGTGAGAGACAAACACTAATAAACAAAGTTTATAGTGTGAATAGTGAATAGGTTAATCAGCGCATTTATTGTTCACACTAGATGAAAAAAAAGAAAGAAAGTTAAATTACATATTCTGTTGGAGACGGAAAAAAAAACCCCATAATAGTCAAATTTGACTATTATTAAGAATTTAACTACTCTTTTGGAGACGTTGTAAGTAGACTCTTCAGCTTATTTACAGTAAAAAAATATTTTCGCCATTTCACTTGAAATTGAGATGATTTATTTAGTGCATTTAAGAGGGTAATATTATCTATTTATTTTTTGGACAAAATGTTTTAGATAAGTATATTCTCCTAATTGTAATAAATGGATTCTCTCAATCTCAAATGAAAGGGGAGGATCCGTTTCCATTTACAGTAGCGATTGAAAAATTTGTATATTGTTTTTTCCCTCTCCCTCTACCCCGTCCACACAACAATGGTGTCGCTGTCCTCGCTCTCCCTCCTTGACACCTTAAATCAGCAGCAAAAATGTTGAACAAAGCATTACCAATTCGGTCCTCCCAAAATCAAAAGCAAAACCCCAAACAAAATCCAAAAACCCATCAATGATCAACCCAACAAACTACATACCCACACGGCCATGGCGCACAGAAAGAGAAACCCCAACAAAAATTACAACCCAAGCATCAGATTCAACTGAAAAGACAGCGGTGAAGCACCCCAACCTGTGTGATCTCTGCAAAGGCAACCCATATGAACAAAATGGTGCCAATCAACTCCAATCTTGCATTATATCTCCAACCCCACATGCCAAACACTACCAAAACCCCAGAGCTTGAAAATTTAACCGGAAATATGAATTGGATAAAGCTCAGGTTTTGCTTGTCTTTGTTGACGAGAGAGCGTGAGAGGCAATCAAGGCGGTAAATCTGTTGATGGTGTTGTAGTTTGCTGGGTTGAGGATGGTGTTGAGGATGGGGTAGCAGACGGTAAATCTGTTGGTTTTGTTGAGAGAGAGAGAGAGAGAGAGGAAGAAAAGGTGGGGCTAAAAAATAATAAAAATAATGTTAAAAAATAATATTTAAAGAAAATAGATAATAAATAGATAATTTATTGGAATTTATATTAAAAAATTAATAACTAAAATTAAAAAGATGTATTTTGAGTAGCTAAAATATACTCTAATTCGTAAAATAAGTTTTTAAGGAAGGTTCCTACGAAGGGATAAACAAAATTAGTTATTTTAACGAGAAACCTTTGGTTATTTAATCCTTTCTCAACTGTAAAAATGTGTTTCATAAAATTCACAGGTCATTTTAACTTTTGACCATCTAATTTTAACTTTCAACTTTAAAAATGTGTTTTATAGAATTGAATAGATAGCAGTTCTATAAGAAGTGTCTCATATTCACCGAGTAATGTTAGAGGGATATTTTCTTTATGTCATCTCAAATGTAATATGATTTTTAAAATTATTATTAAATTTAAAATAATTATTATTAAATTTTAATCTATTAGTGATTTTAAAAGCATATCACATTTGAAAAGAAACAAGGACAATAAGAGCTCTCGTTCTAGCATCATGTCAAATTAAGTATCTATATTACTAATAATTTGAACCGTAAATCTCAATCCAAAACCATTATTTTTATTTATTTTTACCAATGGGAGGACTTGGTTTGATGGCACACTGACATGTCATAGGCAAACCAAGCCTCTAGTTAATAGTTAGAGAAGTGCTAAGAACCAAAGAAATGAACCCAAAAACATTTTCAAACTTACGTGACAATAGTTTTTAAATTAAAAAAAATGCAATTCTCTCTCTCTCTTGTCTATCACTCACGGTTTGTCACGTTACTTTAAAAAATTTTCTGGGTTCATTTGTTTGACTCCAAAGCACTTCCCTAATAGTTAATAGTTTTTTTATTTTTTAGTTAAAAAAAATAATAATAAAAGGCTGAAGAGACAAAAACACAGTGCTCAGCCTTGGCGACGTCCACCCGCGTGAATAATAACCTGAGCAACGACAAGTAAATTGGCGACTGGGGTTGAGTAAAGTTTTTCATATTCCTCAAGAAAAAAAAAGTGAAGTTTTTTTTTTTTTTTTTATTTAATTATTATTTCAAAAAGTATATGTATTCTATTAAGGGTACTGCGTGATTTTAAACCAAAATGTAAAAAGTGCATTATTTGAAAGTATGTTTTTTTTTTTAAAAAAAAAACAGTTTGAAAATGTTTTTAAATTGCATGCAATAAGTTGTTTTAAAATAAATAAAAAATAAAAAACGCTTAAAAATTACTATTTTTTTAATAGCATTTGCTTTTAAACCAAAAATTGACCCTACAATAATAATATAATAAACAGTAGTTTATCCATTTGCTTTTATCTTTATATAATGATGAATGGTATCTTATAATTCTACCCACTTTTCTGCCAAAACTCTCAGCAAGGTTGACTGGTTGAGTATCAAAAGACTTCCCGTTTCTTCGGACTGCTCAAGAGGATTTGAAGCTCAAGCTTAATCCGTAGCAAGTAATATTGTCAAGTACGTACCCGTAATAAATCTTCATAATAATTGTTTTCTCTTTCTCCTTTGTATCAGTATATTGTATCATTTCTTCTTTCCGAATCCGAAAATCAAAATCTTGCTACTTTTGTCATGGTGGTTAATTCTTGTTTACTATTTATTTAGCAAATCTGGTAGAAGAAAAGTTTATGAAAAAGCAGAAGAAAAATGAAGAAAAGGGTAGCTTAATGCAATGTGATTGTCCTGCATGCTAAAATTGGATCGCAAATCATGACAAAAAATAAACTTAAAAAAAAAAAATCATTCCACTCTCGCCCTAGCTCTGAAGTTAAATTTGTAGTCATGTCCCGAAACTGCAACTAGATATAGGTGTCTCTATGTATCAGTCTGGGTTGTGTAAGTTCAAGGAAGAAAACTTGAAATGAGAAAGAGAAAACAAAGCATTTACTCTTGAATCATTCTTCTCTCTCTCTAAATCAATACATAACTTATCTAAAAATGTTGATATGTCAATTTTCTATCAGCTAAAAAAAAAAAAATGACAGAATGTGTCATCAACAGGGAAGAAGAGGATATAACCATGCCTCATAATGGAGGACAAAAGGCAAATGAGAGAATTGCAAGGACTGAAAGGACCTCTTCTGGACAAACTATGACGGGTAAATTGGAGAAGCCAAGTTCTGACATATCTCCAGAAGACTTCACGCAGATAAATGTAGAGGAGCCAAGCCCGAGTGAAGATTTTGAATATTATGAAACTAATGTGGGTAAGTGCCTCTCTCATTCTCTCTAGACTCTGGTCATATGCACTCACATATGCAACAGTTGACCGAGTATATCTTCGATTTATACTTTTAGAGCATTCTTAGCAGTCTCATCAAATTATTTTTTTAGCTATTTTGATGAGCCAAATCACTATATATCATAAAAAACACTCCCCAATAGCTTCATCAAATAGTGAATTTGGTTTGGTGCAGTGATAGTGAATACTATTTACTCACCAAATGATTAAAAAATAATATAATTTTTCTGTCTTCCTCCCTATTCTTTAAAAACTATTAGAAAAATAATAAAAACATCTTTGAATTTTTTTTTTTTTTTTTTTTTGCATAGAATAGTAAAAGTTGATAGTTAAAATAGTGAGATTGCTAGGAGTACTTTAAAAAAGTAGGCAGTTAAAATAAATTAAAAAAAAAAAAAAAATTGCACTTTTGACTATTTTGATGAGTAAAATTTGATAAAGCTACTAAAAATGCTCTTATTCGTTCCATTCCCCCTTCAAAAACTACACTGTGGATCACCAAACCCATTTTTGGGTTAAAATAGTGAGCAATTTGGTGAAAATGCCTTAAAATCCTCCCCTGCAACCTCACTAGTTTGATGAAAAAAAAAATAGTGAGTGAACAGTATTCATTATCACCAATTGAATAAAAAATGCTATTAAAATCAGTTTTCTCTCTCCCCTTAAATGCAAATCTTGAAAAATACAAAGATTTAAAAATATAAAAGTTAGAGAAATAATAAACAAATATTTAAAAAAGAATATTTAAATGAAATAGTGAAAGTGAATTGTTAAAATGGTGAAGCTATAGAAAAGTATATTTTTGATTATTTTAGTGAGTAAAATTTGATGAGACCGCTAATAATAATGGTCTAGCTAGCACCTTCTCCATATTCTGATTTATCTTAACATTAGATGACTACCGTCCCCTCCTTCAAGCGGCCTTAAAAGGTGATTGGCTGACTGCTAAGGCTTTTTATGATAAAGACAAAGACTGTGTTTGAGCTTCCATAACAATAAACAAAGCAACATCACTTCACATTGCGGTGTCTGCACAACACACCACTTTTATAACGAATTTGTTGAAATTGATGAGACGGGAGGACTTGGAATTGAAAACCAATTATGGATTTACTGCCCTTCACACTGCTGCTCAAGTAGGAAACGTCAGAATTGCGGAGCAGCTGCTAAAAATCAACAATAAGCCGCTATCGATCCTTGATGTCAATGAAGACACACCACTCATTATAGCAGCTTATGTAGGACATACAAACATGGTCTCGTATCTATTCTCTCTGAGTAGTACTCCTCTTGAACAGTTGACTCATGAAAAATGCATTGAGCTCTTTCATCATACTATTTACAATGATTTGTATGGTAAGCCTACATCTTACTATAACTTTGTTTGATGAATTTGAGACAGTACTTACACAAGTTGGAAGAAGTTATCACTTTTATTGCAATATTCATCGAATTAATGTACAGATATAGCATTGGAAATTCTGAAAACGGATCCAAACATAGCAAATGTTGGCACTGAATGCTGGTGGGAAGCGTTGGAAATGTTGGCTAGGAAACCTTTCTCAATTGGCAGCGAAAGTGAGCTATCATTCTGGAAAAGTCTCTTAAAGTACTCCTATTAGTTTGCCTCAAACCCAAACTTCTTTAGATGATATTTACTTCTAAACTATTGAAAATTCAATGAGATTATAAGTTATTTTTTATTTTTTATATATGTCTCGTCAATCTATTGCAATACTTGTACACAAGAAACTAGGGAGTAGTGTTTTTTTTTTTTGGCAAAAGCTAGCATTTCTTTTTACTTAAATTCAAAAGATAGAAGAGATTTAAAGTGCTTGGGTTTTGCGAAGACAAAACTTTACGAAGTCAATAATTAGGACACAAAGTAGCCGCATCTAATGCTTTTTCTCTTTGTATTTTTTTTTTTTTTTTAATAAAGCTTTCAATATAATTTCTTATTATGGATTTCTTTATTACCAAACCATTTCTGATTTCTGAATAGATTCTTTTCTCAACCATAGGGTTCAAAGGGATCTGCAACAAAGCTTCAATGAAGACATCTGTACATCACTTAGTTGAAAAACTTTTGAAAAAGGATGGAATTCCAAACAACCTGATCTTATCAAAATTGGTTGACAGTGATATGGCTTTAATTTTTGAAGCTGCAAAAGTTGGAAATGTTGGATTTCTAATTATAATTTCACGCTCTTATCCTTGCCTTATCTGGAAACAAGACGAAAACAAAATGAGTATTTTTCACATAGCTATTTTATACCGGCAAGAGAATGTGTTCAATCTAATTTATGAGATAGGTGCGGGCATGAATAGCCTTGCATCCTATGCTACTTTAGAAGCTAATGAGAACATGTTGCATTTAGCTGGAAAATTGGCTCCTTTAGATCGACTTAATATTGTATCAGGATCAGCCCTTCAAATGCAACGGGAGTTGTTGTGGTTTAAGGTGAGTTATAATATTATTATTATTTTTTTTTGAAGCATTTTTATTTATTATTATGATTGCATATATAATGGTTCAACTTTTGCCTGCCAATTTATACCTGGTCATTTATAGGAGATAGAAAAAATTGTGCTACGGTCATACGTGAATAGGAAGAATTTGAAAGGCCACACACCTAAGGAGATATTTAGAAAGGAGCATAAAGATTTGCAGAAAGATGGTGAAAAGTGGATGAAGGATACAGCAAAGTATTGCATACTTGTGGCAACATTGATTACCACTATGATTTTTGTTGCAGCCTTCATTGTAGTAGCTGTCAACAATCCAGAAACAGAGACTCCTATTTTTTTAAGAAGTAACTGGTTTATGGTATTCTTCATATCAGATGCAATAGCAATATGTTCCTCTTCTATTTCAATATTAATTTTCTTGTCAATTCTCACGTCACGTTACACGGAAGATGATTTCTTAAAGTCATTACCTTCAAAGTTGATGTTTGGACTTGCCACACTCTTCATCTCCATGGTGGGCATGATGCTAGCATTCAACGCAACTTTCTTTTTGGTGTATACAAACACAAGCGCATGGGCTTCTATTGTTGTAATCACTTCGGCTTGTATCCCAATTATTTCGTTTGTTCTGCTACATAGTCAACTTTGGTTTGATACATTCCTCTCAACATACAAGTCTAGATTTCTTTTTCGACCATATAAATATAGACTTTTCTAGCAGAAGATGTTGATTGGGGAATTGATCTACATAAAGTATGGAATGCAAGGCAAACAAATATGAAGGAAAGTTGTCAGAGGTTCATGAAAAGACTTTGGTTTGATGTTTGTCTTAACTATTCCATCAAGACTTACTGTGTACATACTAGCCTATATATAGCACGTGTTTTTCATTTTAATATAATTAAAAAAAAAATTGCAAATCAGTCTTAGAAAAGAATAGAAAAAAAATATAAATATAATAATGAAAAAGAAAAAAAAAATAAAAGAAAAGAAAAAACGTTAAAGAGGAATTCATTAAATTTAAACAACTATTAATTAACATCTGGCTTATGGTGACAGTTGGGTGGGTCACATTAAATTAACATTAAACAACAAAAAAGAATCATAAAATGTTACTTAATTGCAACAGATTTAGCCATCCTAAAACAATTTTCTTTATCAAATATTGGTTCTTTTTGAACATTATATATTTTTATTATCCATTAATTAATGTTAGTGCAATTGTTGTACACCTAATTAATGTATATACCAACTATGAAGTTGCTGGAAGTTTTGGCCTATTTAACAATTTTAACCACCTTAAAATCATTTAAAATGTTAAATTTTGGGGAAGTAATTATATTATTATTTTGAGTACATTATTAAACAATGCTTTCTTTAGTGCTGACGCTTACTGATGTTATTGGAATATTTAGACTTATGAAAATTCTTTTAGCTTATAACTTAACTAGTCATTTTTTAATTCTCACGCTTTTTTTCAAAACCTAAATTATAATTTGAATTGTAACATTACAACGTTAATATTTAGGGAAAACTTCATTTATTCTCACCCCCTCCCAAAAGTTCTAAAGCTTTCAATTTAGTATTGAACTTCAAATATTTGCAATGTCCCCCCCTCCTTAAATCCTAACGAAGAAGTGTCAAAATTACAAAAATACTCCCTATTTGTTTTTTTAACAAAGAAAAAATTGTAAAGATTCATGTGTTGGTCAAGATTCAATGAAATTTACAAACATAACCACGACTGCATCTTTGCAATTTTTAATTTTTTTATAAAAAAAATATGGGTATTTTGAAAATTTTAATAGGATTTAATGAAAAACCTAATGGATCGGTGACATTGCATAAAATTAGAAGTTTTATACACTAAATTGAGAGTTTTAAACTTTGGGAGGGTAATTGCAAAAGTAATAGAAGTTTACGAGAGTTAAGTAAAGTTTTCCCTACTATTTATTTAAATTGAGGTATATTCGGTCAACTGTGATGTGTTATGTTAGGGTTTCCTAGCCTATTGTTTAAGAAAAAAAAAATTATTGCAAGATTTATTATCTTTGATGTCGTCGTAACGTCACATGCGAAATAGGAGAGTTCTAGTACTATTACCTTGTTGTACAAAGATGGGGCGTCACAGCATGTATGTCTTGGACATATTGATCCAAAGAGGATTCATAGACTAGTAAAGGATGGTCTTATGAAAACAAATTGATCTTTGTAAGATCCTAGTCTAAGAATCTTTTTTAGATGATAATATGACCAAGATGATTCATTTTCAACAAAAAGGAAATAAAGCCAATAAATATGCTTGTGTTAAAATTTTCTGAAATATACAATCTTATGCTAAGAGCATGTTTGGGATTGCGTTTAAGAAATAGAGCTTTTAAGTCAAAAAGAGCTTTTGGGCAAAAGCTTCATTTTTAAGCTGTTATTGCCAAACGTACTTTTTGATTATTTTTAGGTTTTTTGGACCCTTAAAAACGCTTTTAATTTTTTTTACTTAACGTGTACTTTTTTCTTCAAACGAACTTTTTAAGTGTTAAAAACACTTTTAGGCCCCTCAAACGCAATCCCCAACAGGCCCTAAGTCTTGAAGTGAAAAGTATAGAGTAATTCATTCAATGAAATACTCAAGGTATCTTTGCATGCCTAATTCAGTGGGAGTTTTAATTCTTTCTCAAAAGAGTTTTAAACATATTAGGCAAACACATGAAAGGACTGCTCAAAAAGGATTTTTTGGGATTACTTTTCAGAATTTGGGAAAGCATCCCAAAGCTAATTACACCGAATTTGAAGCTTTACAGTTGATCGGTGTATTGAAGTAGAACCCCTTTAGATATGATAAAGACTATACAACTCTTCCTATGCATTTGTTTTTGGGTTATGTTTTAGAAACAACAACATAGATACTCAATAATGTTCCTTCTTAATCTTGATCCCAAGATATCCTAAGGGTTGTGGACAAGGGAAAAACCTTTGTATGAGATACGTCCACATTTATGGTGATCACATATATGCTTAATGGGAAGAATGATAAGGAGTTTAACATTAAGATATGATTGTTTGTTGGGCACAAAAATGTGGAGTAAGGATTAGTTGTTCAAAGCTTCCTTTGGAAAGGAATAAGTGAACATCTACAAGATAAAGAGTAGATTTGTTCAAGGGGTGTTAAACTGTTTACATGAATGGCATGTCTGTCATGTGAGGCATAGTGACAATGAAGTAGCCAATTGACTTGCGAAGGAAGTGCTTTCTCTTAGCGATGAACGTGTTCTCTTAGAGGAGGTTTCCCTATTTATCTTTGATATATATATATATATATATATATATATATATATACATACTTGAATGTCTTCAAAAAAACAAAAAGATAAGAATCTCATTGGGCCAACCAAGTTTGCCCAACCCATCTTCAAGGGCTTCCATATCAGCAGGGTAGTTTCGAAATTGCCCCCTTTAAGCAACTTTAATACATTACATATCTGGACTTTCCTTTTTCTTTTTGTTTTGTTTTATTTCTTGTAGTGAAGCGTCCTCCTACTTCAGTCAATAAAGTGACAGTTAGTGTTGTGTGGTCTATATTTACTTCTCCACTTCATATATATCACCACCACCAATTACTACTAGAACTCTCTCTCTCTCTCTCTCTTGAACGCAATGGAATGTTGTTCTATCCGAGTATCGTCGCCTGTGTCTTCCTCTGTTCTCAACCTTCAGGTAAACCTCCACACCAAAAAAAAAAAAAAAATGATGAAACTTCTTATTCTTTTGTTATGTGTCTCTCACTTCTCATGAAGGTGCAAAACTAAAAAAAAAAAAAAAAAACGGTTAGAGGAAAAGTTTATGAAAACGTAAGAAAAAATAGCTTGTGTGTGAAAAACAAAGCTAATGAGTGTGTACTATGTTCAAGTGTATACGGTAATCATGCAATGTTGAAATTATGGAAGGATGATGGGTGAACTGAAATGGGTATGTTTTAGCATCTGGGATTGTTTCAGAAAGAGTTGGGCAGATTAGAAACAATCTTAACAGTATCTATATTGTCTTTTTTTTTTTTTTTAATTAGTTTGTGGTCTTCCGGTGAGTAATTTTTGCACGGTTATGTCGACCGGACACAAATCATGTTTGCTGCAATGTTCAACTGTTTTTCCCTTTGCACGGAGCCTGAGATTATTACTAATTTAATCTTCACATTTCAAGGATATGTGTTCGGAAATTATCATGTTCGGTTCAATTTATACCCAACTTTATGCTACCCAAATACTATTTCAAGGAATCTCTTAATTTGTGACTAATAACATGAATATTCATAATAATCCCAATTTGTTAAGTTCCGGAACAACTCCTAACAAATTTTAATCAACAAGATATTTTCTCTCTTAAAATATGCGTGTGTGTGTGTTGCTAATGTATATCCAAATTGTTCTTTCAATATTTTGCCCAATTATGTCCGTAATTTGCTGTTACCTTGGCCTGGGCATTCATCGATTTCTAATTTTTTTTCGCAGTTTGTCACCATGTCCACAATTCCTTGGAAAATGACAGATGAATTGAAGACAAAATATTTTTCATGACATTTAGAGTTTGTTTGGGTTTGCGATTTGAAAATGTGTAATTTAAAAAAGTGATTTTCAAAAACGCAGTTAAGTGTTTGGCAACAATTGCAGTTTGACCTTTAAAATCGCATTTTAGCATTTGAAATTTTGCGTTTTTAAACAGCACCCCCTTGCCTGCTTTTTGAAAATGTAGATTTTTTGCATTTTCAAATCGCAATTTATTAAAAATGCAATTTGAAATAATTCATTTTTTACGATTTTGTTTAAAATTACTATTTTTATCTACGAAATCGCAACCTCAAACATATCCTTAATGAGAATGAGAAACGTACTGATGTTTATATCTGAATTCTACATCTTTATCACTAAACTAAAGTTTACTGCATAATTATAGTTGTTGAGATTGATTTTTTCCATTCCGCGTCTTCAAATTCGTGATTGGTTTAACTTGCATGGCTCAATCAATTAACACTGCAGGGCTCTTCATCCCCATTTGGTAGAAAATTTTCGTACAAATCTTTGCATCCTTGGTTACTGTTTCTTCAACTTAATGACTGACCACAGTAGTTTGTTTCCCGAAAAAGTTTAGCTTCTCTCTCTTCAAGAAGAAAGAGCAGATCCATATCAGCAGAAGCTGCTAAGCAGAGTTGGGACTTCGGCAGATTTTTGAAAACTTTATATTTTTTCAATGGACCCCCATCTCCTGCTAAGGTTAGACATGGTGTCTATTATAATTTTGATCGCATCTAACATGGAAAGCTTATCTTGCCCTTACTAACAAGAATTAAATATTTTGGAATTGTGAAGTTCTTTGAATTTCTGATTGAGAAACTATCCAGTCCATCACCTACTAAACCAGAAAAGGCCATGGATATTCCGGTATTATCCTGGTAGCTGGAGCTACTGGTGGTGTGGGTAGAAGAGTAGTTGACATCTTACGGAAGAATGGATTTCCAGTCCGAGTATTGGTATTTCTGCTTTTACCTTCCTAATGTATTTGTAATGGATGGTTACCTGAAAGAGCTGCAAGCCAGTGTAGCATTATTCAAGAAAACAATTTTCCATATTCTCTTAAAACTTTTAGTGTACAATACTGCCTATTAACTTGTTCCATGTATATACCCACTCTCATATGAAAAATTCTCAGGTCAGAAATGAAGAGAAGGCAAGAAGGATGTTGGGCGGGCCCAGATATTGACTTGGTGAGCTAGCTACCATTTAAATTCATACTTTGATGAAATTGTTGCATTAAATTTCTCTTTCCAACTGATTAATTTTATGCATTCGTCAAAATAATTGTGTTGAAATGTTATGAATTCCTGAATAGAGTAATATGATCGACAGCTTTAGTTTTCTGGCTGCCATTTATTGATAATCAGGTCAACTCATGATGGGTCTGGAGGATGTATATATGTTTTCTGTGCAAGTATGGTGGGAATGGACTTCCAAATTTTTGGTTTATTTCCACCTTCTCTGTTAG
>NC_081542.1:21640431-21646388 GCF_901000735.1 Corylus avellana
GGTATAAAACATATTTGGCTTGGTGCCGGGGGAGAACACAGCAATTGCCAATAGTATGAAGAAATTCATAAATAAATAGGAAATAAATAAAATAGAAAATGTAGACACTAGCAAAGAAACGGCTACATCTTGCGCTCTTAATTTTTTAATATAAAATGCTCTTACTTAAAAGAAAATTGAAGTAGGCAAAGATAATACATATATGGTATATCAAATCTGATTTAAATAGAGTCAAATTTGATTACCTAAAAGGTAGGAAATTACAATTAAATCTGAAATCAATTACAATGTGTTAAGGTAGGAAGAAACTAGAAGAACACTAGGACAATACCTAGCATTTTCCATTAATATATTTTAATATCCACTAATTAAACTCAATGTGAAAATTTGTGGAACATTGAGTTTAATATATATATATATATATATATATATATATATATATATATATTGTTTTTTGGCAGAAAAGAGATAGGGGTGTGGTGGCGGGTGTCGGTGGACAGAGATGATGGCTGAAAACTAGTGAGAGTTGGTGACAACCGACGCTGGAGATTAGAGTTGGTGGCGGTTGATGGCAGTGGTCGAAGGTAGTAGCCACCGGACAAGAATGATGATCTAAGATGGGTCTTTATCAACAATTGGCCAAAAATTGGCCAAAAGATGAGCAATCTGGGCAAAATATAGGCCACTTGGCTTTTTCTTTTTTCTTTTTCTACCAATTCTTTTTTAATTTTTATTTTTAAGAGGCTATATATTAAACCACTAGAAAAAACTGACTGTCCTTTGAGAGATGCTGAAACACAAGGACTAAACGATAAGCTCCACAAACGAACAATCAAACAATTAGGGGAAAAGGTCACCTGCGCGCACCAGAAACTAAAAGTAACTTGTTTAACTATGTTCCTGGAATCCGCCATTGAAGTGCAAAAGCGTTTGGATCCAAGAATGCCAGAGTCTTCTTGATGTGGAGTTGTTTTCACATCAAACAATGTCATCTTTGGCAAAAGCGGGCCATCCACGTGATGGACCATTTTTGTATTCAATCTAATATTCCTTTCACAATTCTTTTCACCTTCATTAGCATGTCCACAAGAATATCCTCTGCATTAGTCTGGATCTACCCAATAGAGAATGAGGAGGACCCTATAATAATCACGTAGACAATAAAATATAACCAGATTTAATGTATTCAAATCAAGTTAGATCAGTAAAGGTTGTTTTTTTTTTTGGGATTCTCTGTCAAGAGGAATGATGTCTTTGGCTCTTTTCTTCTCATGTTTTTTAGGTGAGACCAACAGCTTTTTCAGTGTTGGGCACATGGTTTGCGCACGTGGCACCCGCTTTCTTATCTTTCTTCTTAATATAAAACAAAAAAGAAAAAAGCAGTTCTATGGCAAAAGCCAAAAAGCGAAACGCGCCTTATGAGGTTTCATTAAAAAAAAAAAGAAAAAAACAACAACCTCAAAAGTAACAATGAGGTTAAATGATGCAGTATGGCGTAGTGGGATCACAAAAGACAAACAAAACACAAAGCACAACTCTTCTCAAAATTCAAAATTCTATGGAGGAATTGAGAAAAATTAGAGAAAAACTCAAAACTTTAAATAATTGTTATTCAAAATAACATGTCTATAACAAGTATTTATATACAACAAGCTCCTAAACCTAATAGAAATTGAAATTAACTTGCATGGTTTAACAAAACAGTTGCAACCAGTTCGAACTGTGGGGTCTCGCAGTTCAAATTGCTAAAAATTAATAATACTCCATTCCAATTGCAGTTCAAACAGGCGCTTGGGATGTAATTTTGACAAACACAAGATTTGAATAAAGCTTTTATATTTAGAAAAAAACGCCATATTTTCAGGCTTCCCCTAAGTTTTTTATCAATCCAACATTTTTTTGCCTTGAATAAATTTTTAAGTACTAAATGAATTTTTTAAGCTCATTAAGACAATTCCAAAGGGAAAGAGGTTTAAGTTAGTTTAAGAAAACTAGAAAAGCATGGTCTGCTGCAAGCCTGCAGCGTTCACATCAGTGTAAGTCTCAATGGGAACTTATAGCAATTTAAGATTTATCATCCTACTCTTATTCAATTGTTTATTTATTTATTAACTATTTTGGTTACTTTGGCTGAAAATCCTCTTAGAAGATAGAATAGTTATTAGTAGGGCCGAAAGAGTCTTTTGAATCGTGCGAGCCACTGTATCACTGAAAAGCTTTCCCTATATCACATGCCCCCCCAGTGGCACAGAAGACAATGCCCATACGCGTTGGGGAAATTATTCCAACTCACTTTCACTCGATTTGAAATATTTGCTTAATTTGAAAGGAATCAAGAGCCCTAGGAAGCCGGTGAAGAATGAAGAAATGCTAAATAATTCCACATTCTTGTATGATATCGAGGTGGTATTGCCCTTGGAAACCCACGGCCCCGGGTTATATAAATATGTTTATGAAACATTACTACTTATGATTAATGCTTTTATATCACAAGGTGTTGTTGGATTCTATCGTCCGTTCTCTTTTGCCATTGATCACTGGACACAAGGTGTACACTGCTATGTTTTCAAGCCACAGTAATGGAGATTATTGCAAAGTTTCATTAGTGAGAAAATAAAAGAGATGTCGGATCGAGGAAATGCATATATAATAATTGCTACTTACGATCAATTTTAATTATGTTTATACAGACTTTTGGACAATTCCTTGTTGTAAAAGCGTCCTTAAATTTCATTCATTTCTTTAAATATAAGAAAAACTCATAAAAAAAATCTTTTAAGGAAAATTGATCTCTTAAATTTAAGGAAAGCTGTTGTACGTTAGTACTCTAAACCAAATTTTTAAGGGAAAATTTTACCTCAAGTTTGTAACAATAATTTACTTCGATATATATATACTCTTGCTGAAAATTTTACCTCAAGTTTGACTAGTCATGTTTGGATGAGAATCAAGTTCGTCAAAGCTCTTCAACATGTACGTTTTTCTGATACTTAAAAGTTATTATTTTTATTTTCTTATTAACACCTTTAAGTCTCACCGTCGAATAATTAATGCTTTCACATGACCGCACGTCTTTACACAAGCAAGGGTGCCTGAGTTTGTGAAAAAGGGAGGATTATTATAACTCGTTAATTAGTGCACGCCAGATTCGGTTTTGTGGGTTGGATCGTAATGGAGTTTGCTTTTTTCTTTTGGAGTTAATTTGTTTTATCGTAACCGTATGCATTGATTTATTATTATTTTTTTTTTAACAATGATCGATTAAAAATTAGTTCAAATGCTTAGGTCAGTCTTCAGTCTTCTAAGATAATCATGAGATAAAAATATAGTGTGTAGCAATAATTTTTATAAAATTCTAAAGCTCCAAATTTGTTTCAAAAGTGATCCATCAGTAGATCAAAACACATATACATGCACCTTCCATGAAAGAATACTTATTGGAAAGATCAGATCATACTCAAGCGTCCAAGCACTCCCATTTGAGTTATTCCATCATGTACCATATTAAACATGTAATAGGGTATCAAGAAATTTAAATTAATTAGAGTATGGTACAATCCCTGTCAAATTAACATGCCGTTACTCAGGATTCTAATACTTTGGCAGCATATGTTAATGGTAGGTCTTATAGTAGTAAGAGGAAAGATAGACAAACCGGTAAGCATTATAAACACTCGTTTGTTTTGGCATAAAATGATTTTAAAAAAATATTTTTCGTATTTGATGCAACAGAAAATAATAGTCAACGGAATACATTTTTGGTTTGACCGAAAAGCTTCTTTAATTTTCGTAAATTGATTTTCTTTTTTTTCTTTTTTATAAAAAAAAATTTATATATATATAAACTATTTTCTAAGTTTGAAATTCTCATTCTCAAACCACCAATACTTTATCGGGACCTTGTCAGGACACTGCCCGGACTTCACCAGGACCCCGCCGGAACACCAGCAAGACTTCGTCAGAACAGTGTAGGGATTTCTTCAGGACCCAGTCGAGACATTGTAGGGACACCGCTGAGACCCAACCATGGACACTGTCAAAACCCAAAGACACCTTCAAGCATCCATTAGGACACCGTCAAAACCCTGTTGGGACCCAACGGGACACCGTCACCAAGACCTGCCCGAAACACCATTTGGACTTCATCAAGACACAGTTGGGACAGGGTCAAGCCCCCACCTAAACCCGGCCTGGACACCGCTATGGGTGGCAACCCCACCGTTGGCCACCCTTTCATTTTTTTTCTTTCTTAATTTCTAGGTTTTTTTTTTTTTTTTTTTATAAGATTTGATCTTTTAATTAAATTATTAAACAATTATTATTTTAATGTGATGTGAGAAAAATGCTAACATGATACTAATGGACGTCAATTCAGACGGAAAACTAACCGAAAGATTTATTGCACCATTAATTTCAATAAGCTTAGCCTGTTAAAAAATAATAAAACATTTGAGGTGTCATCTGTTTTTACGTATTGACACAGAGATTTATTTCAAAAAAATAATAATAATAATTAAGACAAATTATAAAAACTTAATGATTATTAATTAACTAATAGCATAAATTTATATAAATATATATGATATTTACATTATATAATGAATGAATAAGTTACTTGTGAAGCTTATGAAAAAGTTTGAATTCTTTCCAAAAATAAATGAACAAAGCTTGAACAAAGTATCCAACTTAGTGATAAGCTCAAAATAAAATTAAATGAACCGAACTTGAATATTCTATACTCAACTCAATTCAATTATAATCTTAGTTTAATATGTAACTGAGAGATACTAGGAGTAAAATTAAATTGCAAAATAAATAAACCAATAATGTAGTGAACATTATTTTATACATTTGTTTTGATCTCTATATAATGAACAGCAGCACTATCTTGCACATCTACTCGACTTTGTAGCCAAACTTCCTCCACGGTTGAGAATCAAAAGGCTCACAAGCTCAATCTGTAAGGGCAAGATCGAATTCGAATAGTAAGTAATGTCAATTGCGTGTAGTAAATCTTCACCATGACTTTAGCATTTCTCTCTTTCTACTCACCATTATTCATTAATTCTTACCTGTCTCAGTATATTGTTTCATTTCTTAACACTAACCAATATTCTTTAGCATTATTCGTTAATTCTCTCTCTCTCTCTCTAAATCTTCAACTTGTAGGTAAAAAATGTTCATATGTCAATTTTCTATCAGATTTATTTTTATAAAAAGCAGAAAAGAAAAATGAAAGAAGACGTCTAAGCATGCCTCATAATGGAGGACAACAGGCAAATGATGGAATTGCAAATGAGTGAGACATCTCCACGTAATCTTCCACAAAGATCCTCTTCTATAACAGCGGATTCTGCCAGCACCTCTAGTGGTCTTGGTTCTACAGCATCGTCTTCCGGTCCACCGGATTCTAATGATGCTGGAGATTCTGGTAGTCACTTGATTACGATTGAGAACTCGGACGCAACTAATGGGAGTAAGTGCCTCTCTCTCTCTGGTCGCATATCAGGTGACTGAGTTTAATTTCGATTTGTCTTAGGTTAAAGTGTTGCGAATGCTTTTATATATACCATGCATATGATATATATATATATATATATATATATATATATATATATATATATATATCTTGCAGAAAACTGCATTGTGAATGTTCTCTTAAGCATGCATCTTCTGCATATATCTGCACCTCTTGGTTCTCTTCTCATTTATCTTAGGCCAAAATTCCAAAGAAAATCTTCTCCATAATTGTTGTTATCATCATGAATTTAGCATTTTTCTCTTTTTCTTTACCATTACTCTTTTATTCATAACTTTGTATCTGTATATTGTTTCAATTTTTAAGTACACTATCATGCCTTTTTTTCTTCTTTCGAATCCTTAAATCAAAATCTTGCTACTTTTGTCATATGGTGGTTCTTATTTACTATTTAGCAAATCTGGTAGAAGAAAAGTTT
>NC_081542.1:21646488-21661061 GCF_901000735.1 Corylus avellana
AAAATTAAACATTCAAGACCTATCTATGACATCAATATCCGCTAACCTATGACAATTTTTCAGTTGTAGTACCAGATCTGTTTGGAACAGACTTCACTCAATGCATAGGTAACAGACTTAACTCAATGCATAGGTAACTTATCTTCCTCGCTCTGAAAACAGATGACATCCACAACCCAAAGGTTTTGACAATCCTTATTCAAACAAAAATACAGACAACAAAAAACAGAGAAAACCCAACCCCAACAGAAAAACAGCCATAAAAACACAGATCTGCTCTTAAGAAGGCTAGAACTACTCCCTATCGACCCAAAACGGTCAAAAAACTACATCATTTTCCTCGTAGATCGCTCACAAGAGCAAATCTAAAGAGAAAACTATTATTCAAAACAAACAAAATAAGCAATACAGCCAGCAAATCAGCAGTGACCGGAGTAGAGGAGATGATGGGCACTGGCCAGTGTTGGCACGTGGTGGAGCGGATGGAGAAGGGAGGCACAGCACCTTGAAGGGTGGGCAGTAGTGGCCGGAGTTGCTGATTTCTAGCCCCAAAACACCTACAAATACAAAGAAAATTAGGAAAAAAATGCACAAAAGGGGAGGGGGGGATTAGGAGGGGGGAGAGGGGGAAGGGTGAGAGGAGGGAGCCTCCCTCGCTCCTCTCTTTTACGGCTAGGTTTTCTATCTGGGACAAAGTTTTCTTCCAAACTTTTTCATGCAACTTAATTGTGAGTGATGTCCAATTAATATATATATGATTGATTATGATGTTGATTTGAATTGTATTCAAGAAGGAATAATTCCTAGCAAATATTTTGAAAAATCCACTGAAAGACTAAACTCTGCTAGTGGAAGCCGTTTGCAAATCAAATACGAATTAAATAGTATACATGTTTGCCAAGGTGATGTCTGTTTTGATACCCCCTTATATATATATATATATGTGTGTGTGTGTGTGTGTGTGTGTGTGTGAGAAATGAGGCAAAAGAGACAGTCTCCCCTTTCAAGAGACCAACCGGATGTACCCTTAAACCATCCACTGCCTCCCCCTCTGCCGGAATCCACCCTAAGCCACCTTAAAACAAGCATTAAAGAGGCTAAAGAAATGAGCATTACGTCCAGTTCATCACATATCGGAACACGCAAAAAAAATGCCTCAAAGGCATTACGTCCAGTTCATCAAGCTGAACAACTCCACAAAGAGAACTCAAAAAACCAGAAAAAACATCTGCAGAAATACAAACCAGAATGTAGCAAGACACATCAAGCCAACAAATCCATAGGAAAAAAATTCAGAAGCACCCAAATTTATTAACCTTTTTTTTCTTCTATTTTTACAGTCTTTCGTGGTTCTATAGGCTAAATTTTTATCGTTCTCTCCATTAACTTTTACTTTTCATATAATTACTTGTTCTGTCCGTGAACTGTTTTCAGAAGCACCCAAAATTTACAAACAAAACAGATCACCAAAAACTTACAAACAAAATCAATCACCGAAAAAAAAAAAAAAAAACCCAACCACAAGCAATTTCCCCACCCACAAGTAATACTGAACTTGAAACACGCATTATTTCTATTACCCATTTTCCCAATCAAAGCAAAACCCATTTTTAAAAAGAGAAAGTAAAGGGATAAAAGGCACCAAACTTCAGAAAGAGGGTGGCTTTGGGTGGTGGCCCTTGGTGGTGGCTTTGGACAGAGGAGGTGGTGGGTTTTTAGGGTTTGGGGTTGACGAATGAGTGAAACGGCAAATCGGAGGTGCCTTTTTAATTATATGTTATTTTTTGTTTTATTCATTTATTTTTTTTGTTAGATGGGGTGCTTTCATGTTTATTATTGTTCAGAATATTATATTAGGGTTATTTATTTCCTTATGTATTCTACATCTACTAGGTTTACCTTTCTTTAGTCTATTAGGTTACTTGCTTATCACTCATAGCCTCTCTATAAATAGAGGTCCCTGTAGTCCTTCATATCAATTCATATCAATACAATGTAGTCCACTGTGTACTTCCGCACTCCCTATTATTCTTCTGTTCTTCTATATCTCCCCATTATTCTAACATGGTATCAGAGCTAGGTTTTCTGTGGCCTTCAATAAATGTCTTTTCTAGTGTTTTCTCTTTGACGAATTGCAGTCTCATTGCTCTAGATCAAGTGCCGCCAAAATTTCTGCTGCCCAAAGTCTCAAAATTGTGCCAGCTTATAGATCCAGAGTCGCTCAGTCTGTAGCCGCCAAGCTGCTTTTCGCTCAAAATCTCTTCCACGCCTTCATCGCGGCCTCATCTATGAAAATTTATCACAGATTCACGCTTGCATGGCACAGATCTACAGATATGTGGAAGATCCGCCGCCATCGGCCGCCTGACACTCCGCCATGCGCCTCCACGAGAAGGTTCTACAGCCGACGACAATTCAGATGCCGCCAAGTACAGATCCAAAGAGATCTGAAGTGTCCAAGCTTTCGCGCTCACACGTGCCACCAGAAATTGTCACCACCAACAGTTCAGACGCCACCAAATACAGATCCAAAGAGATCCGAAGGGTCCAAGCTTCCGCGCTCACACACGCCACCAGAAGGTTCTGTCCGTCAGTAAACGCGCCTCCACGCACGTCCCAAGAGCAGTCCACACGCCAGCAAAACTCGCCTCAGAATCTTTTCATTCCTTTACGTGCCAACACACATCGCCGATCACCTCGATAATAGCGCCAATCGATAGATCAGGGCCAGGCGAGTCTAGAGCCATCGAGAACAACCTCATTAGAACATTCACGTGCCCCCACGTCACTACAAGAAATTAGGTCTTTTGGGGCGACATTATTTGGATGCTAAAAGTCCTAAAGTGGACACCAATAGCGTCGACTTTTGGACGCTAATGGGTTGGACGCTAATCGTCCGACCCTAATAATCAACTTTGTGATTATCAGCGTCCACTTATAAGTGGACGCTAATGATTACTTTTAGCGTCGACAATGTGGACGCTAAAAGTCATGGATTTTTGTCGCTGAAGCTGGAGTCAACGGAAGGCAAAGTCGACGCTAGTGCTCCACTATCAGCATCCACTCAAAGTGGACGCTAATGGTGAACTATTAGTGTCCACATGGAGTGGACGCTAATAGGTAACCATTAGTGTCCAAAGGTCATAAAAAAAATTTTAAAAAAACAACCATCAGCGTCCAAAGTAGAGTGGACGCTGATGGTTAACTATTAGCGTCCATAAAATTAGCGTCCACTTTGTGGAAGCTAATGGTCATAAAAAAAAAATAAAATAAAATAAAAACAACCATCAGCGTCCAAAGTAGAATGGACGTTGATGGTTAACTATTAGCGTCCATTAAGGTGGACGCTAATGATCCAAAAAAAATTAAAAAAATAACTATCAGCGTCCAAACTAAAGTGGACGCTGATGGTTGTACTATTAGCGTCCACTAAAGTGGAGGTTAATGGGTCTGACATTCTAAAAAAATAAAACATTATTAGGGTCAATTCGACCCTAATAATGTTTTATTATTATTTAAAAAAAAAAAAACAATTTTAAAAGATGAGGTCATATTCAAAAGATATATAAATGATCCTAATGAAAAAAAAAACAATAAAAAAGTCATGACAAAAGAATACCAAAAAGGCAACCAAAAGTTTCTAGCCATGCATATTGCTTATCAAATTGAAAAATCTAAAGTGAAATGATTACAAATACAAAAATTCAGCCTGCCGATAAGAGAAATATGAACATTACAATTCACAATGTCCAAAAGAACATGCTCAAAACACCAACTAATTAGCGTCCCAGGAAAAAAGGCTCAATGATCAATACATAGATCCATATAAATCACACAAAATGTCCATGTTGAGAAGGAACAGAAACTTAAATCATGAAAAGTATGAATAACCAAGATTGATAAATTAGGAAATCTTATTGATGAATTATCATCATTCAGGGACAACATCAGTTGTCTCTTAAATTGTTCCAACTGTCAATTCAAAAAAATATAGCAGCACTTGTATCACATGAGCTTACAGCATCCACGATTTGATAGCGGTAGAAAAATCAAATAAACCAAATAGACAGTAACAAAAGAAATAAACTCTGAACAAGAGAACAAGGAACAAGAAGGCAGATACGTAGACCTAAAACAGCTGAACCCCTAAGCTGAAAATAGGTCAGTAAGTTTATCTCTCATCTCTCATGCAGTAGTCTAGCAAAGAGTTCCATCAGTACAAATAGAAGCATGATAAGATTAGATGGGAGCACTACAAAAAACAGGTAATTTTCTGACGTGGCAAATAGTGTCTGTTTTTTGCCACGTCAGTAAATGCTGACGTGTCAAACCGACACGTCAGGAAAATTATTTTCTGACTTGTCAACCGTAACCCGTCAGGAACTACTGACGTGTCAATTTTTGACACGTCAGTAAAAATTTAGCCAAATTTAATTTTTAAACAATTTATTTAATTAAAATTAAAATGTATTAATTTCTGACGTGTCAAAGTTTAACACGTCAGAAATTTCTGACGTGTCATTATGACACGTCAGCAATTTCTGACATGTCTTTTTGACACGTGAGAAATTTCTGACGTGTCAAAATTTGAAGCGTCAGAATTTTTCTGACGTGTCAAAATGGAACACGTCAGAAAAAATTCTAACGTGTCAAATTGTGGCACGTCAGAATATTTTCTGACGTGTCACATGTTAACACGTCAGAAATTTCTGACGTGTTGAAACTTGACACGTCAGAAATTTTCCATTTTTGACACTTATAATGTTCACGCGTGAAACACGTCAAAAAGGCCCCGTCAGTGACGTTTTCTGACGTGTCAAACTACCTGACACGTCAGAAAATGTGCGTCAAAAAAAATACTGTTTTTTGTAGCGGGATTAAATAAAGATATAGATATAAATAGAAAAATTAATGAAAACGTGAAAATTCTATACATATTATTCACGCCAAGGTGTTATTAACATCACAGACAATAAATTAAGTTCAACTTCTTGAACTAAATGAAGACAATCTAAAATACAGGAGAAGCCAACTATACTGATGCCAAACTTACCATCATACAAATAGTTCTTTGTGACAATTATTTTTATGAGATTATTCAAGGTAACCAGCTCAAAAAAAAGATCATGACAAATAGATTATTCTATATTCAAAGTACTTTTGATATCTCACATTTGCTGGATATTTCAAAGGAAGTGACATTTCTATCTATTTTACATCTATGACGTTTGTCATTACAATGTGGTCATTAAGCTTATTTCCTAGAAAGCAATTTTGTGGTAGTTTCAGTACTAAACCTTGGATTAAAACCTAGGATCTGATTTGCACTAATGAGTAATGACTGTTGTTTTAGTTAATTAAGTGAATGTTAGGTGTCAAATAATTTGTTCACCATTTGGTGGGAAGGTACATTGGAAGGAGAGAGACCAGGAGGAAAGAGAACCTACTTTCCCTCCATGTGATCAACTGCATAAGGAGAAAGGAGAGAAAGAAAACCAAATGGTGAGCTTAGGTTGGGAGAAAAAAGAAATCACTGCTCTTTCACTAGGTGCAGCCAAATTTTAATTCTCCTTTCTACCCGGCCACCCTCCAGACAAAAAAAAAAAAAAAAAAAAATAGTGGGCTGGTAGGAAATGGACAGCCATGGTTTATTTCCTAATAGCATACATACATTTAAGGTTTACAATTCAACTCCAAATACAACATGACCCAAAAATATGGAATTATCCTCCCTTACAATCCAAATTTTCTGCGCAATATAAGTCCAGAATGACTAATAACAAAAAGGATATTCAATCAAGAGCTACTTCACCCTCTCCACTGAAGATATAGTTTAAGCAAGTCATGATGAGCCAACATATACTGATTTTAACTCATCTTGGGTTACCCAACACAACCAGAAAGATATTTTAGAGCTGCAGACTTCTTCAATAAGGTTTCTGACTTAATGCCAACTTTTTTTTTTTTTTTTGGTCAAGGAACTATTAACTTATACAATTTTGCAAAAAAAACGATTTACAACATGCAGCAGATCCTAACCATTTGTATAATTTTTTATGTTAACTATGACCAGACAAATTAGAAATATTGCTACTTTTGCATCAATTGAGACAAAGTTACCATTCTATTCTGACGACTTTCTTTCCCAACAAAGTCCATCTACTAGTTTTTTTAATCAATCATGGAAAAAAAGAAAAGGCAGCAAAAACTACATGTGTCCGCTCTTTCTAGAGTAATTGTTTTGTTTTTCAATCAAAAAAGATGAGTTGCACAATAAATGGAACAGAAATTAAAATAAGTGTGATTAGAAAACTTTATTCACCTCTAGCATCACATGAGGGGTGTCCAATACAAGCGTGCTATATATGCATATGCATGTATATAGACATAGAGTATAAATCATCAAAAAAACTGAAATTACCTGAGATAACAACTAAGAAAACATTGTTTTGTTGGGTTTGAAATAGTCCTTTCTGAGAACTAACCTTAAGTGGACTAGAAGGACACATTTTCAGGGTAAAAGGCTGAGAAAGCTTGTATGGTACTACCACCGAAGGAACTTTAACTTTGCAACTTGCTTGCTCTTGAAAGCTACTTATAGATCCTCTAAGACTAGCAACTTGTGATCAAGCAAGCAAGTTAAGGAACAAAGAATATTCACAACACAGAGTTATAATCCAAAGACCAACGAAATGCAATGAATTTAAATTGATAGAATTAATATCAGATTAACAGAATGGGTATCAAAGTAAATGCCTATTTTCAGAGACCTCTTTAGTTGTTTGCATCAACAGGTTTGCTAAACAACCACCAACAAGTACCAGTACATACTCAAACAACTCTTACATTAACAGGGTGACATGTAAGTGTGAATCATAGAATAGCATTGATGCAATACATAATTGTCCTGAAAATAGAGGACGAGCAGTAATGGGTGATTTATTTTCGATGTAGCAATTTAGTTGACAAACCCGAATCCCACAATTACATGCTTATGCACTAGCATTTATCAACATAAATTGAAGCTATTTCATACAGTGCCTGTAGATATGATGTGTTATTTTTGGTGTGTGAATGGGGTCATGAATGGTAGGGTTATTTGGAAAGTCCCTATTGTACAAGTTGTATAAGGTCATCGACTAAGAAAACAATTAATTTTCCAAATTGGACAGTATTTCAAACCCAACAAAATTATGTATGTTAACTGCAAACTGAAATTACCTGAGATATATTTGTGCCCTGTGTCTCAATAGAATCTGATGAAAAATCAACCTGCAATATTCAATACTTCCCAATAAGGATCACTTAAAACCTTAAGGTAAACAATACCCTTTCCAACGTTTCAACTTATTAGAAAAAAAAAAAAAAAAAAAAAGGACAAGTATACCAGATCTTTTGAACAAAGGCTTGAAAGGAGTTGAAGAAAAATATATAAATGATCAATGTGACCCTGCAATTGGACACTATCAGAAAAATCCAAAAATAATGTTCATAACAGCCAAAATTAGCCATCTTAGCTCTTGAGAACAACAGGATGAAAGTAAAAACCATACTACACATGCTACAAACAATATATATTATTCACACTAATTATTTACCCAAGCAAGCATAGAGGGATACTACCCAAAACCAAGATGCATAAAATAACAGATTGCTTTCACATAAGATGCAATAATACTTTGAAATGATAAAAGATTTATATTTCTCTAAGTCCCAAATTCTGTATATACTTCTGTCCCACCATGAGACAATAGGATGGTAGATTGGTAAGAAATGTAATAGTGATCGGCTGTAAAGCAGGATCACTACAGTCAACAACCACAGGAAAACATTTTCTAGGGAATATTTGAACTTAAGACCTTGAGCAACCCCACCCTAATTTTTCTAGCACCTGAATAAAGACAGCAGTGCTCATTACATATCTATACTAATCATACTCATTTCGATATAATAAATCTTTAAACAGAATCTTCTTATTATTTTCCTATATTCTTAAACAGGAAAAGAAAGAAGAAAGAAGAAAGGCAACCTGATATTTTCCTATATTCTCTCTCTCCCCCCTCTTTGTGCTAGATTCCCTACTGAATTAGGTGGCCCCACCATGATGAATAATGGGTATTGTTTATTATGAGCGGTGCTTGTTTGGCCGATTTGCTTTAGTGTTGACACAATTGTTTGCAATTTTATGATTATCTTCTTTGTTACTGAAAAAACAATTCCACATTATCATTTTTACCCTGTTTGCTGGAAAGTTTATTTTGGGGTTAATCTGTTTAAATTATATATGACAAACTTCTGAGGGACTCCTAGGCAAACCCTAGATAACAATTTTCATTGTTCCTATCAGCTCCATAATTGTTCACTCCATAAAGCAAAGGTTTAACTAGTTTTAATCTCCCAATTACAACACTATTGTTCTTTGAAAAGATTATGATCCAATGTAGGCTTTGCACTAACTACACTGTTGTTAAGACTTCAATGTCTGATTTCTCATAATTGTTTTCCACTTTGGGTTGTGTAGATGGTGTATTTGGAGCAATGATGAAGGTAATATCTTGCCCAATTCCTTTATTTCCCTGCTTGTTCTAATTTTTGTTTCATTTATTTTCTTGAGAACACCAGACCTTTGATATTTCCATTTCCATATAGGTCAATTTGGTTAACGATGGACCGGTCACGATGCAGCTCGACTCACATGCCCCAAAGTGAGCTTAGTAGCTGCTTAAAGATGTTTTTCGCATTATATCGTTTCCATTTTTGCACTTGTTTAAGTAAAAGAATGTTAAAACAATTTCAGGAATTCAAATGGAGCAGTGGAGGAATCATAAAGGTTGCATGTGCTTGGATCAACTGTAATTGGGCTATGGACCTATGTTTCTTACTTCTATGCTGCAGAATTTGGAATGTAGCTTTACAGGATACAGGACACGATTATCCCTTGTTGGGATCTTTCTTTGCTTCTTGCTTTCTTTGTTAATGACTCGTTTTTAATTTAGTTAATGAGTAATGAAGTATGTGAATGTGAGTGATAAGAGGTGATATTTGTTGTCCTTAAATTTCATAAGGTAACAATCTGATTTTCATCAATCCAATTATCAAAGTAAATTTTTGGACGGCAGGATTGACAACAGAGTCCTTTCAAAATAAAGAGAAGATGGTCATCGGGAGCCTTTGATACTTAAATGAGTAGGGTATTTTACAGAGAAATCGGAATGGTGTGATACATCGAAGCCAAACAGATATACAACTAAATTAAGCATACATTGAATTACAGGGACAAAAACTTGGGTCAGCAGGTAAGTATGACGGGCCAAAAATATATAGAGGGGTCAGCAGGTAAGTTACATGCAGCATACCATCCTTCACAGCAAATCAATGACTCCATGCTCCTATGACTTTGTAGAGAGTATTGTTGCTGCTGTAAACAGTGCTTCCTTTCCAAATGACAAAACCCCCATGTGCCTACACCATGACAATTAACATTAATTAGTAATAAAGAGCATGGTAATGAAAAAGTCACCCATTTATCGATTAATTAGACTAAATATGAGTAAGAAACACAAATTATTTCATACAAGGCATATGTAAATTTTTGTGGCTTCTTGTTCATGGAAGGACAGTGACTGCTAATATTTTGAATTCTCTAGAAATTACCATGTAATATTAATGTTTGAGATATAAATCTCAGCTCAGTATCAACACTACTGGTCCTATCTGATCAGTTTAAGAATTAGTATAGGCATGATTCAAAATGAACTATGATGACTTCCATGTTGTATTAGAACTAATGTTGCGACTATAACGTTATCCGAGGAAATAATATTTCCTTTATGGAAGCATGTCGTGTCAATAGATTTTGACAGTTTCTTACAGATACCATGACAGAAAACTCATGCAAAGAAAATTAGCAAAAGCATGTTAAACTGCGGAATGTTGATGAGCCTTACTCATCTGCTCTTCTCATACTATGGAAAGCAGAGATCATATTCTTGCATACTTCCACAAGAGAGTTGCCGCTCACATCTTCCTTGCAATCTGAGATACCTAGAGCAGGACATTGTTCGGTCGATAGAAACAAATGAGCCTGAAAGAGAGTCATGCAAGTAAATTAAAATAAAAAATACAAAAATTGTATAGGTGACTAAAAAGTGAACAAAAAACTGACCAACATTTCTAAATGGTAAAAATTGTCACGCAAGGCATTAACTATCAACAAGGTGAGGCTAAGTATCAAAGGAAAAGACATAAAACCTAGTTATATATTAATAAATGAGAATATAATAATGTGCACAGAACGAATCATGTAGTAAAACGTTATACATCACAGTCAAAAACATGTAGCTTAGGGCATCAAGGAATGGCGAAAAGAACAAAGCAACTAATAGCACCACTCTGGATTAAACATTATATATAAATGTTGTTTGACAAAAGATGAAAATCACCTTAAAACCATGTGCTAAAAGCAACTGAATTACTTCTATACCAATTTTTTTTATGATGCCTTTTGTGCTAGTACTACTGGAAAAGCACTTCAAAGCTCCACTAAATGTTGCATCATCTGAAGAACCATTCGATCTCCGTGTGCAAATAGAAGGCTGTGCAGAATGAGATATAATTAACTTTAACTTTACTACGATATTAGTATAGTGGGAAATACAGGCTGTACTACATGACTAAGTCAAAAAGACTTACAGGACAATATAATGGAAAACACCAGACATAAATCTTTAGGGTCAATTTAAATGGAAATACCAAAAATCTGGCAACTTAGTTACCTTAGCTGTGTATTTCCAGAAATACTGCAAAATTATTTCCAGTTTCCATTTAGGTTCATTGAATACCTGCAAACCATCCTCATTATTGACCAACCAAAATAAAAAATCTTGGCCTCCTTAATAAAATAGGTACTCTGAAATTATAGCCTACCAAAACACAAGGAACTATGATCACCAGAAACTAGGGAAACATGGACCTTTACAAACTAAAAGCAAATACTAATACGCAATCAATGCATAGGAAAACTTATACAATCAGAACAAATTCTGCCAACTTAGGATTTAAATAATCAGCTGAAATTATAGTTGCTTAACTGCCTAGACTAGTGTAAAAGTCATCAAATACTGTAAATAATTTATCCCCATTGTCAATATGTAACAAGAGATATTGGTTTTGTTAGTATGTGGTCAGAGGTGCTAGCTGACACCTATGACATTCATTTGAATGGGCCTAGCTTTAGTTGGGATTTTGCTTTCAGAAAAATCTTTAACATAAGGCAAAGAAACAATTTGCTTTTTCCTATGCCAAAAAGCATTAGGAAGTTCAGAGCAAACATAATCAACAATCAAGGTATTGAAAGCAGAAATTTTTGATTGCAAAAGCTCGTCAGAGAGATGTTCAGCAATCTTCTTGTACCTTAATTCCTGTTTGAGAAAATTGATTTGTTTATGTTTGGCAGAGACCAAATTTGAACAACTATCATCAATATCAGATTTGGGAGCAAAATGAAATTTGACTTTAAATCCCATTTTATCAGTTGAGACGCCAGTATCATCTATCATTATGGGATAGAGCATGGCAATAAAAGGCAGACCAAGAATTACTTTATCAGTCATATTCTTGACAAGAACAGCAGGGATATGGAAGCAAACATTATCTTTGACAAACATGAATGTTATTCAATTCATATTTGATGTTCAATTTTTCTCCACTGGCTGAATGCAACCATTCTGTGGATTTTTCAAAATATTTGCTGGGAATCAATCCTTCTTGGATACAATTCAAATCAGCACCAGAATCAATTAAAGCAACAACATCAAGAGTAAAATCAGGGGAAACAATGATATGCACTTTGGAATACCATTTGGGAGGAACAACTTTGTTGATTAAATTGATGAAATGAGCATTATCAGGGACATGAATAAGCTTATTCCTTTTTAAATCAACCATATCTTTCCTGATGTTACGAATCTCGTATTTTAAATCTGAGACTGTAACTACTTTGGGTTTTTGTTTAGGAATTCTTTCCAAAGTATCTTCAGGAGATGTTTTAGCATTGTTTTGTTCTCCAGATTTTGTCTAAACAAAACAGTTACTAATACATTCATGGTCAATTTCATCAGGAGGAGCAGGTTTTGAATAAAAATTCTTTGTAAGATTGAAGGGTTTAGATCCGTCATAGATCCTTTGGAGTTTTGGCTCCATTTCAATCTTGCCAAAGTTTTGTTCAAGAATTCTGATGTCAGAATCAGTGGATTCTTGAGAAAAAGTTTCAAAATCAGAAGAGGAAACTTTTTTGATAACAAAATTTTGTCCAGAAGAACTGGCACGAGCAGTAGTCAATTCAGAAAGCAATTTGTTGACTTTCTCAAGGTTCATCTGAGAAGTCGTTTTTAAACCAGAAGGTTTTGACAAATCAGGGAGAGAAATCAAGGGTTTTTCAATCTTTGGAGGAGCAAAAGAAACTTTTGAATCAGAAGAGAGAGAGGGAAGTTTCTCTTCGATACGATCCAATTGTTGTCCTAAAATATGCACAGATTGGGCACAAAAATTGTTTTGTTCGATAATTTTCCTATCGTTAGTGACAGGATCCTTATCATGAGATTTGAAAGGAGAACATTTGACAACAATTTTGTTGACATCAAGAAGAGTGTTTTCCAGAGGAGAATGTGTAGATTTGATGACAAATTTATCCTCTTTGGTAAAATTCTTTTTGACAACATTTAAAACATTATTGACAGGGAAATGTTTTTGAAGATAATCAAAAAACAGAATGTGTTTTTGGGACTCAATCATAATCTTAGTCCATTTGACCTTGATGAGATCTTGTTCCTTGGAAGAATATTTGGCACGGAAAGCATGCCGAAGAGCACGATTTTCTTTTGAAAGGAAATCTTTTGACAAAGCAAGCCAATCAATGACAGAAAAGAAATCTTTGATTGGGGAAGTAGAGGTGATGACATTACACTGGTGATGAGCAGTGGGAAGAGGAGCATCAAAATCAGAAGCAGAAGGAGAAGTAGATCTACCTTCGTCATCCGCTAGGGGATGATTTATAGTAGAGTAAAAAGCAGAAGAAACTTGGGAATCGGTAGAAATTCCTTTGAGTTTCAAATTAGGGTTAACTGGACAAAGAGGAGGAGAGACGTTAAGTGACTCGTCCACTTCTTTATCGCGACGACGAAATCCTTCTAAGTTTGTTGAACCAGCAAAAGAATTCCTTCGTTCGTTAACCAACAGAGGCCTTTCGTACAGGGGTCTTTCGATCCTGCTAGAAAGTCCTAAATCAGAAAAATTGATTTTGACAGATCCATCCATGTATTGCTGGATGTAATCAAGATTAGAGGCATCGTTAACTACTCGAGAAGGTTTTGCAACACCTTCCAAAAGCCACTCGTTGGGGAGGTCAATCTCATCCCAGCGAATCATTTTTGGAGTTTTGATTTTTGCATTTTAAGTAGAACTTTGAATAAACAAAGTTGACTCACCTGGATTCTTGATGACAGCTTGTGGATCTAGATTTGTCTTCATAAATTTATAGTAAACACGATAGATGATAGCAAGAGGTTTGCTACCTTCTTCCATGTTATAACCAGAAGACAGAATATTAAGCGTCAAAGCTTTCAAAATATGCAAATCAGACAAAGCAAGAGAAATGTTGGGAAAGACATCAAAATGGACAGGACCAACAAATAAGGAAGATTGAATCATTCCAAGAATACTGGTCTGAAAATCAAGAAATCTTGTGTCACGCAAGCAAAGCAAAACAGAAGCATTAATACCAAGTCGAGTCAATGGCTTGACAGCAACTTGAAAACAACCAACATGCAAAAACTTATAACCTTTAGCAAGAGAATCGTTAATGAACCTCTTGTTAAACAGGGTTATAGTTTGATCTTTGCCGGTAATAGCAAAGGTATGTTCGACAGTTTTGACAGAAAATTGTGATTTAAAAGAAGATTTAAACCATGAAGTAGTGTAGACATTCTTAGCGTTCAGCTTAGGGATGTTCCATTTATCAAAACATAAATTATTATCAGATTCAACAGAAAAATTTTCAAAGTTAACCACGTCCGGTGGTAAACTGGAATTAGAGCTAACAGAAGAATTAGATCTCCACATTTTGACACACAAACTAAACTCAAAATCACACACTAAGAAAAGTCTTAAAGGATCTCATCCTAGGTACTCACTCACAAGGTAAACTTCCTAAGGATCTCCTTCCTAGACACTATACTATCCACACATACCCTTGGCCTAACCCTTGGTTGAAACCAGAACTATTCACACATACCCTTGGCCTAACCCTCAGCACCTACTTAATGCCCTTCACACGCCAACCCAGGCTTTTCAACGGGACTTACAGGTTCACAAACTGAAGTGACGGGTTGGTGAACTACCGTTCCTTACAACCAAAGTGACGGGGTGGTGGACTACCGTCTAACACCTAAGATCTCGACACAGAGAAAGGTTAACAGGGGGTAAGCAAAGAGGAGAAGAGCAAGACAATACTCAGGGGTTCAAAGGAGAGTAGGGTGTACATCAAGCAGCAAAGAGATCGAAACTCTTATGGCTCT
>NC_081542.1:21661161-21694471 GCF_901000735.1 Corylus avellana
CAGTGAAGGGATCATAGGAGGAAGCAAGCGTACTTGAGTACGTCATTTGGGAATCATAAGAAGGAGCAAAAGGGGCAAATCTGTTGGTTATGGCAACAGATGAAATTGGCAGGGAAGAAGCAAGGGGCGAAGATTCTGACTTTATAGTCAAGGCTTTTGAAACAAGTTTTTCTTTATCTTTTTTGCTGGCCATGGTGGCACTGCAAAAATTCAAAAGGAAAATAATTAAAATCAAGAAGGTAAAAACCTTTATAAAATATATGCAAAATAAAGTCAAAATTCTTTTTTGCAAAGCAGAAATAATAATATGCACCATGTGCTGGGGATAGGTATGAACAAAGAATTATGGGTAAACACAATCGTCAGGGGGGTGTTTAGACAAGATAAGACTCTGATGGTAATAGGGTCCTCATCCGTTTCTAGATCTAAGGACTGCCTAAACTTAATATCCAACCTATTAACATCAATTTCAAATTTTGACGCAAAGGGTATTTGAATATTAACATCAAATTTAACAGCTGAAACACCAATTTCGTTAACAGAAAATGGATAAAGTAAAGCAAGAAAAGGCATCCCAAGAATTACCCTTTCACCCATGTTTTTGACAAGCACAGTAGGAATATGAAAATGAATATTACCAAAACAGACATATGCATTTTTCAATTCAAAATCAATTTGCAATTTGTTTCCACTACCTGAATGCAACCGTTGTGTGGATTTTTCAAAATATTTTCTGGGAATGAAACCTTCTTGGATGCAATTCAGATCAGAACTGGAATCAATCAAAGCAAAAACATCATAAGAATAATCAGGAGAAATGGTAATTTTGACATTTGAATACCATCTCGGAGGAACAAACTTACTGATCATACTGACAATCTTAACATCATTGGACAAAGATTCATGGCTAGATTTAGCCTCATCATCATGCTCAGAAGTAGTTTTGTTATCAGAAATACTTCCAGGGAAAATTTGTTTAAGATTTAAAAGCAAAAGCTTTTGTTGTAAATCTTTATTTTCATGATTGACATTTTGCAAAGCAATTTGCAAGTTGACAATATCTTTCTTGATGTTACTAATCTCATGCTGCAAATCTGAGATAGTAACTACCTTGGATTTTTGTTTTGAAAATCGTTTCAAGGTATCTTCAAGAGATATAGTGCCGACAGGTTTTTCAACAACATCTTTGGTCATGAGTTTCTTAAGTTTTTTAAGATACTCTTCTTTCAAGTCAGGATTTTCAATTTTTGAAATCAAGGTAAGAAGCAAATCTTCTTGTTCTTCTGATTTCGTTAAAACAGAGCAAGTTTTTGAATTGCAGCAGGCATCAATGCAACCGATTTGATAACAACTTTTAGATATTTCTGATGCTGATCGATAGTCAGAATCAGAGGATTCTAGAAAATCATTATCAGAGGAATAATCTGAAAAAGCATTGTTTTGAAAAATTCTAAAGATTTTTTGCTTTTCATCGTCATTGATGTTTAAAGCATTAATCTCTTTTTTAATCTTTTTAGGAGGCTTTGGGCACTTGTCAGCATAGTGTCCAGTTTCTCCACAGTTGAAACATTTATTTTTTGAAAAATATTTTTCAAATTTAGATTCTTTACTCCGTTTAGGAGGTGGTTTAGAAAATTTAGGCTTATTAAATTTTCTTTTCTTGTTATTATTGTAATATGGAGGGAGTGATTTCATGAAAGCTTTAGATTTCTTCCTATGCGTTTTGGAGGGAGCCATAGGAGGTAATCCAAACTGTTCACAGAAATTTTCCATTTCATACTTAGCTTTCTTGGCGTTCTTAAGCTGCTGTCTGATCATCTTTTGATCGATGCATATCTTAATACCAAGTTTTTTGACAATTGAAAACAAGTCACCATAAGTTAAATTTTCAAAATCAATGAGACCAATGTCAGTACTGATCAATTCATCTTTGACTTTGTGAGCAAATAATGAAGGCAATCCGTCAATGAACTTTTCTTTCCAATAAGGTTTTTGACTATCAGGTCTAACCATGACACTGGAAAGAAAAACATCTTGATACCATCTATAGTCAGACATAGTTAGGCATCAAAGATTGTTCAAATAATCAGAAATTCGGGAAGTGATATTGGAAGGAGTTCCGACAAAATGTTTGATAATTGTATAGATCAGGGAGTTAATGCCATCACGTTCACCCATACCAATTTTCTCATCGAAAATGGGTAATCCTTCTTCGTCACTCTTTACTGCTTTCCTGATCTGATCTCTTCGATCTTCAGTGAGATAATTATCCCACCAATTTCTAAGAGTACCAGAAAATCCAGTAGCAAGTAAATCCACAATATCAGCTTGGCTTTTATTGTGATTCGTGAGATAGGCATTAGCAACCATGGACATATGATTCATCTTATTGAGCAGTTCTTGCTCAGACAAACCGTCAATATTCCATTCATACAATTTATCAGCAGACACAGAGAATTGGGATTGGAGAAACCTTTCCTCAAATTGCAAATCAGAAGGAGTGGGTTTTGAATAAAAATTCTTTGTAAGATTGAAGGGTTTAGATCCGTCATAGATCCTTTGGAGTTTTGGCTCCATTTCAATCTTGCCAAAGTTTTGTTCAAGAATTCTGATGTCAGAATCAGTGGATTCTTGAGAAGAAGTTTCAGAATCAGAAGAGGAAACTTTTTTGATAACAAAATTTTGTCCAGAAGAACTGGCACGAGCAGTAGTCAATTCAGAAAGCAATTTGTTGACTTTCTCAAGGTTCATCTGAGAAGTCGTTTTTAAACCAGAAGGTTTTGACAAATCAGGGAGAGAAATCAAGGGTTTTTCAATCTTTGGAGGAGTAGAGGAAACTTTTCAATCAGAAGAGAGAGAGGGAAGTTTTTCTTCGATACGATCCAATTGTTGTCCTAAAATATGCAAAGATTGGGCACAAAAATTGTTTTGTTCGATAATTTTCCTATCGTTAGTGACAGGATCCTTATCATGAGTTTTGAAAGGAGAACATTTGACAACAATTTTGTTGACATCAAGAAGAGTGTTTTCCAGAGGAGGATGTGTAGATCTGATGACAGATTTATCCTCTTTGGTAAAATTCTTTTTGACAACATTTAAAACATTATCGACAAGGAAATGTTTTTGAAGATAATCAAAAAACAGAATGTGTTTTTGGGACTCAATCATCTTCTCAGTCCATTTGACCTTGATGAGATCTTGTTCCTTTGAAGAATATTTGGCACGGAAAGCATGCCGGAGGGCACGATTTTCTTTTGACAAAAAATCTTTTGACAAAGCGGGCCAATCAATGACAAAAAAGAAATCTTTGATTGGAGAGGTAGAAGTGATGACATTACACTGATGATGAGCAGTAGGAAGAGGAGCATCAAAATCAGAAGCAGAGGGAGAAGTAGATCTATCTTCATCATCCGTTAGGGGATGATTTCTAGTAGAGTAAAAAGCAGAAGAAACTTGGGAATCGGTAGAAATTCCTTTGAGTTTCAAATCAGGGTTAACCGGACAAAGAGGAGAAGAGGCGTTAAGTGATTCATCCACTTCTTTATCACGACAACGAAATCCTTCTATGGTTGTGGAACCAGCAAAAGAATTCCTTCGTTCGTTAACCAACAGAGGTCTTTCGTATAGGGGTCTTTCGATCCTGCTAGAAAGTCCTAAATCAGAAAAATTGATTTTGACAGATCCATCCATGTATTGTTGGATGTAATCAAGATTAGAGGCATCGTTAACTACTCGAGAAGGTTTTGCAATACCTTCCAAAAGCCACTCGTTGGGGAGGTCAATCTCATCCCAGCGAATCATTTTTCGAGTTTTGATTTTTGCATTTTGAGTAGAACTTTGAATTAACAAAGTTGATTCACCTGGATTCTTGATCACAGCTTGTGGATCTAGATTTGTCTTCATCAATTTATAATAAACACGATAGATGATAGCAAGGGGTCTGCTACCTTCTTCCATGTTATAACCAGAAGACAGAATATTAAGCGTCAGAGCTTTTAAAACATGCAAATCAGACAAAGCAAGAGAAATGTTGGGGAAAACATCAAAATGAACATGACCAACAAACAAGGAAGATTGAATCATTCCGAGTATACTGATCTTAAAATCAAGAAATCTTGCGTCACGCAAGCAAAGCAAAACAGAAGCATTAATACCAAGTCGAGTCAATGGCTTGACAGCAACTTGAACACAACCAACATGCAAAAACTTATAACCTTTAGCAAGAGAGTCGTTAATGAATCTCTTGTTAAATAGGGTTATAGTTTGATCTTTTTCGGTAATAGCAAAGGTTTGTTCGACAGTTTTGATAGAAAATTGTGATTTAAAAGAAGATTTAAACCATGAAGTAGTGTAAACATCCTTAGCGTCCAGCTTAGGAATGTTCCATTTATCAAAGCATAAATTATTATCAGATTCAACAAAAAAAATTTCAAAGTTAACCACGTCCGGTGGCAAACTGGAATTAGAGCTGACAAAAGAATTAGATCTCCACATTTTGACACACAAACTAAACTCAAAATCACACACTAGGTAAAGTCTTAAAGGATCTCATCCTAGGTACTCACTCACAAGGTAAACTTCCTAAGCATGTCCTTCCTAGACACTAGACTATCCACACATACCCTTGGCCTAGCCTTTAGCTGAAACCAGAACTATTCACACATACCCTTGGCCTAGCCCTCAGCACCTACTTTCTGCCCTTCACACGCCAAACCCAGGCTTTTCAACGGAACATATGATTTCGCAAACTGAAGTGACGGGGTGGTGAACTACCGTTCCTTACAACCAAAGTGACGGGGTGGTGGACTACCATCTAACACCTAAGATCTCGACACAGAGAAAGGTTAACAGGGGGTAAGCAAAGAGGAGAAGAGCAAGACAATACTCAGGGGGTTCAAGGGAGAGCAGGGTGTACATCAAGCAGCAAAGAGATCGGAACTCTTATGGCTCTGATACCAAGAAAGGGGTGGAAGCGCAGTATGCATAGAGATGCAAGGGGTAGGGGAGAGTGATGTACGTGCATATATGATAATTAAAATCAAAGCAGTAAAACCGTCCAAGAAGGTGGTATGACAGTTGATAATCAAAGAAATAAAAGACAGGAGATAAGATAAACAAATCTGGATAAAAACTAGTTAAAGAGTTTAAAATCGTTACAGATTTAAAGATAGGCTTACAAAAGAAAGCGTTAGTGCTTACTGAAGTAAGAGACAGAAGACAGGGGAATGATAAGAGGATTTCGAGCTCTAAGGAAAACTCTGAGAAAGCTCTCTAAAATAATCTGTCCTACAATGGGGGAGGGGAGCTCGTTATATAGGCTGATTACATTGCATAAAACGAAATACAATCAATTACAGAATAGTAAAAGCAGGCGCCGCGTCAGAACGGTCACATGTGAACAATAGAGGCATGTTTGATGCCAATCTTGAATAGTGAAAGTCGCCAATTTGGAACAGTAGTTGTCGGCATTGTAGTGTCGGCAGACAAAACTTGAATAGTGAAGTGAACAGTGTGTCTGAACAGTAATCCTGTACAGTGTCGTCTGGACAATGAACAGTAAAAGTGAACAGTGTATATATATATATATACAAAAATTGCTACAGTTACACTACAGTCCAAGCCGACTTCACAGTATTTGCTACAGTGCCTACTGCCGACACTACAATGCCTGCCGACACTACAGTATTTACTTTTACAGCTTTATTTTAAGTTATCTGTTATCTTTAATTATTTTCTGCTTTTTTGATATTTTTACTGCATTTATCATTGCAGTTATCTCCCTCCTTCCCTCCTTGGTATCAGGGCCATAAGAGTTGTTGATCCGTGTTTCCATTTGCTCCGATCTTTTATTTTCTTGGACTCATATCTCTTTTCTCAGTTATAAACCAACCACCCCGTTAGGTAACCTCGGTTGACCTTTAAGTCCCATCTTAAGCCTGGGTTTGGCGTCTTAGGGCATGGTGAAGAGTTAGTTTTAGCCCAGGATATGTGTTGTGAGTTCTTGGAGAAGTGCCTATGATTAAAAGAAAGTTTTAGATTTTAGCTTTTGAAAATATGGAGATCTAGTTCTTCCGTTAGCTCTAGGTCTTCGTTACCACCAGATGTTATTAATTCTGAACATTTCTCTGTTGTAGATGATAATTCTTTTAGTTTTGATAAATGGAATATTCCTAAACTTTCTCTTAATGAAGTTTTCACTACCTCTTGGACTAAATCTATTTTTAGAGCTGAATACTCTATTAAAACTTTTGAACAAACATTTGCTATTTCTGGCAACAATGAAAAATTTCAATTGTTTAATAAAAAATTTGTCAATGATTCTTTTGTTAAAAGATATAAATTTTTGCATGTTGGATCTATTCAAGTTGCTGTTAAACCTTTGACTAGATTAGGCATCAATGCTTCTGTTTTATTATGCCTTCATGATGCTAGATTTGTTGATTTTCATACTAGTATTCTTGGTATGATTCAATTTTCTTTGTTTAATGGTCCTATTCATTTTGATACTTTCCCTAATTTAACTCTTGCTTTGAATGATATTCATAGTCTTAAAAGCACTAACTCTAAATGTATTAACTTCTGGTTATAATATGGAAGAAGGTAGCAGACCTCTTGCTATCATCTACCGTATTTATTATAAGTTATTAAAAACCAATCTAAATCCTCAAGCTATTATTAAGAATTCTGGTAGCTCTACTGTTTTGATCCAAAGCTCTACTCAAGACGCTAATATACGAACTCCTAGAATGATTCGATGGGATGAAATTAATCTTCCCAACGATTGGCTCTTTGAAAACGTATTTAAGCCTGCCCGAGTAGCAAATGATACCAGTAATCTTGATTATATCCAGCAGTATTTAGATGGATCTGTAAAAATTAGTTTTTTCTGATTTGAATCTTACTAACAAATTGAAAGGCCACTTTTAACCAATGAAAGAAGAAATTCTTTTGCTGGCTCAACCACTTCAGAAGGTCTCCGACGAAGAGACCAAGATATTGGTAAATTTCTTGCTCAACCTGATTTAAAATTAAAAGGTGTTTCTAATGATTCTCAAGTTTCTTCTGCTTTTTACACTGCCAAGCAAACTCCTCCCACTACTCAAGCTGATGATGATGGAGGATCACTATCTCCATCCGCTTCAGATTTTAATGCTCCTCTTCTCCTCCTCATCAGTTAAATGTCCTTCATGCTCCTCTTAAAGATTTCTTTTCCCAAATTGATTAGCCTGCTTTATAAAAAGATTTTTCTTCAAAAGAAAACCAAGCACTACAACATTCCTATAGATCTACTTTTTCTGAAAAAGAAAGATCCATTATAAAAATCCATTGGACTGAAAAAAATGATTGAAGAACAAAAACATATTATATTTTTTGATTTTCTTCAAAATCATTACCCCAGCAATAATGTTTTAAATGTTGTCAAAAAATCTTTTGTTAAAGAAGATAAAACCTCTATTAAAGCTTCTCATCCTCCCCTTGAAAATTTATTGATCAAGACTTATGGCACTGACACAACTGTTAAAGCTTCCCCTTTTAAAGCTACTGATTCTGCCACTATTCATAGTGAAACCAAAAAAATAATTTTGTAAACCAATCTCTTCATATTATTGGCCAACAATTGGATCGGATAGAAGACAAAATTGATTTTCCTATTACTTCCAATTGTAAAATTGAAAAACCCATCATTTCTCTTTCTGAAGAAAGAAAAAATCTTGGATTGAAAACTACTAATCAAAAAAATGTTGACAAAATTGACAAAATGTTGAAAGATCTAAAAGCTAGTCAAGCTTCTGGATCTGGACAAGCCTGTGTTGTCCAAAAAAACACTAAAACATCTGATTCCGATGACTCTGAACTTTCTCAGTATTCTTCTGATTCCAACATTCAAATGATTGAAAATTTTAATCCTGACCAAAGACTACAAAGAATTTTTGATAAATCAAAGCCTGTTAATCTTACAAAAAACTGGTATTCAAGACCCACTCCTCCTGATTTACAGTTTAAAGAAAGATTTTTTCAATCCCAGTTTTTTGTTTCTGCTGATAAACTTTATGAATGGAACATTGATGGTTTGTCTGAACAAAAAATACTGAATAAAATGAATCACATGTCAATGGTTGCTAATGCCTATGTTACTAATCACAAATTAAGCAATCAGAAATTGTTGATTTGCTTTCTACTGGTTTCTCTGGAATTCTTCGAAATTAGTGGGATAAACACCTTACTAAAGAGTCTCGAGAAATAATTAGAAAAGCTGTCAAAAAAGATGAAGATGGCATACCAATTTTTGATGAGCAACGTGGCACTGGTGAACCTGACAGTGTTAACACATTGATTTACACCATCATTAAACATTTTATTGGAGCACCTTCTAACATTACTTCTCACATTTTTGATTTCTTGAATAATCTTCGTTGTCCTACTATGTCTGATTATAGATAGTATCAGGATGTTTTTCTTTCTCGTGTTATGGTTAGATCTAATAGCCAAAAGCCTTATTGGAAAGAAAAATTTATTGATGGATTACCTTCGTTATTTACTCATAAAGTTAAAGATGAACTCATTAACTCCAACACTGGATTAATTGAATATGAAAAATTAACTTATGGTGATTTATTTTCTACAGTTAAAAAACTTGGCATAAAAATGTGCATTGAGCAAAAAATGATAAGACAACAACTAAAAAACAAAAACAAAACTAAATATGAAATGGAAAATTTCTGCGAACAATTTGGGTTACCTCCTATGGCTCCCTCTCGGAGAAATAGAAAGAAACCCGATAAAGTTTTTAAGAAAAGACCTACTCCATACTACAATAGTTACAAGAAAAGAAAATTTAATAAACCATTTAAAAAAATTTCAGCACCTAACAAATCCAAAAAGAATAACTCAAAATTTGACAAATATTTTTCTAAAGGAAAATGTTTTAATTGTGGAAAAATGGGACATTTTGTTGACAAGTGTCCTGAACCACCGAAAAAATTAAAAAAAGAAATTAATGCTTTGAAAATTGATGACAATGAAAAAGAAAATCTTTTTAGAATCCTACAATCAATAAGTTCTTCTGATTCTTCTAATTATGAAATTTTAACAACTTCAAGTGACTCTGATTACCATTCTGCCAGTGAATTTTCTGATAATGATTTCAAAATTGGTTGTAATGATTCCTGCTGCAAAAATGTGAAAGCTTGCAATGTTATTTCAAAAACTAAAGAACAAGAAAATTTGCTAATCACTTTAATTTCAAAAATTGAAAATCCTGAATTAAAATAAGACTACCTTAAAAAACTCAAGAATACCATGGTTAAAAATGCTAATAAACCCAGCAATACTAAAATCTCTCTTGATGAAACTTTGGAACGATTTTCTAAACAAAAATCTAAAGAAATTACTATCTCAGATTTGTAGCATGAGATTAGTAACATCAAGAAAGAAATTGCCGATTTGAAAAATGACATTTTTACTGTTAAAACTGATAATAATGATTTAAAACAACAACTGTTAATACTAAAAATCCAAAATTGTTTTCAAGATCACAATTCTAATAATGAAAATAATAAGCAATCTGAGCATTCTGATGAAGTGGAATCCAGCTATAAAGTGATTTCCAATGAAGTTAATAATGACATCAAGATTATCAGTCTTATTAACAAAATTGTTCCACCCAAGTGGTATTCTAAAGTTCATATTGTCATTGCTCCTGATTATGCGTTTGATACTATTGCTTTGATTGATTCTGGCGCTGATTTGAATTGTTTTCAAGAAGGTATAGTTCCCTTCAAATATTTTGAAAAATCCACTGAAAGATTAAACTCTACCAGTGGAAGCCGTTTGCAAATCAAATATGAATTAAATAGTATACATGTTTGTCAGGGAGATGTCTGTTTTGATACTCCTGCTGTTCTTGTTAAAAATATGACTGAAAAGGTTATTCTTGGTCTTCCTTTCATTTGCATGCTTTATCCTTTTTCTGTTGATGAAACTGGTGTTTCAACTATTAAAATAGGTGTTGGAGTAAAATTTTATTTTGCTAACAAATTTGAAATTGATATTTTCCATTTTAATATTATCACTGCCAAAACTAAACATTTAAATTTTCTAAAACAATAAGTTAAATACAAAAAAATTGCTGAACAACTTTCTGATAAATTATTGCAATCTAAAATTGTCTCTTTTAATACTCGTATCATTGATCTTGTTTGTTCTGATCTTCCTAATGCTTTTTGGCATAGGAAAAAACACATTGTTTCTTTACCTTACTTTAAAAAAAATTTCTGAAAAGAAAATCCCCACTAAAGCTAGGCCTATCCAAATGAATCCTGAAACTTTAGATTTTTGCCAAAAAGAGATTGCTGACCTACTGGCTAAAGGAATTATTAGGAAGAGTAAATCTCCTTGGTCTTGTGCTGCCTTTTATGTTATGAAAAATGCTGAAGTTGAGAGAGGAACCCCTAGGCTTGTAATGAACTACAAACCACTCAATGATGTTTTAGAATGGATTAGAAACCCCATTCCTAATAGAAAAGATTTAGTTAGTTGCATCAGTGAGGCTATAGTTTTCTCTAAGTTCGATATGAAGTCAGGATTTTGGCAAATCCAAATTGATGACAAAGATAGGTATAAGGCTGCTTTTACCACTCCATTTGGACATTATGAATGGAATGTTATGCCTTTTGGTTTCAAACATGCTCCCAATGAATTCCAAAATATCATGAATGACATTTTCAATCCCTTCAGTCACTTTACTATTGTCTACATTGATGATGTTTTGATTTATTCCAAATCTATTGACGAATACTGGAAACATTTAAATTCGTTTCTAGAAACAGTCAAACACAATGGACTTGTTGTTTCTGCTAAAAAAAATCAAGCTTTTCCAAACCAAAATTAGATTCCTTGGTTTTGATATTTCTGAAGGACGAATAAGACCCATTGATAGAGCCATTCAATTTGCAGATAAATTCCATGATATTATCATTGATAAAAATCAGCTCCAAAGGTTCCTAGGTTCTTTAAATTATATTGCAGATTTCTATAAAGATCTCAGAAAACACTGCAAACCTTTGTTCGATGGTTTATTAAACAATCCTCCTCCCTGGACTGACATACATACTTCCCTTGTCAGAGAAATTAAAACCCATGTCAAAGCTTTACCCTATCTATAATTTCTTTCTGTTGTGTTATGCATCACTAAATTCCAATCTGATTTACTAAATCAAAAGTTTTTATTACGCATTGATTGTAAATCTGCCAAGTACATTCTGTAAAAAGATGTTGAAAATATTGCATCAAAACAAATTTTTGCCCGATGGCAAGCTCTTTTAAGTGTTTTTTATTTTGATATTGAATACATTAAAGGTTCCAATAATTCAATCCCATATTTTCTCACTCGTGAATTTTTGCAGTGCCAGAATGGCCAGCAAAAAGGACAAGGAGAAGATTGAATCCAAGCCTTTGGCCTTTATGCCAGAGACTCCTATTGCCCCTCCAACTACTAACTCAGCCATTGCATTAACCAATCGTTTCTCTGCTTTTAATCCCGGCTCCCCGGCTACTTATTCCAATGCTCTTATTTCAGACTATGACCCTTTTGTTGTTGCTTCCCAAAGGACTGCGGCTCCTTTTATTAAATATGACAAATCCTCAGCCTATGTTATTCTTCCTCATTCTGAACATTTGTTGCACATTGAATTAAACAGATCCCACCTAAAATTTCCTGCTCAAATTGCTACTTCTTACTTTCCCCCAAATTTTCATTGGGTCCCTGAACATCCTCAGAAGACTCTTCTTACTATACTAATATCTTGCTCTAAACAAATTTTGTCCATTTCAAACCAACTTTCTGCAAAATTGATCCCCAAAAACTCATTTACCACAGTGTCTATTTTGACAAAATTATTTCTGAAAAGGAATGGGGAGAGCATCCCTCGCAGCTCAAGAAATTAGATAATTTTTCAATTCCTTTTTGTTATTATGATTACGTCAATGCCTTCAATAAATTCTTCCTTTTTCAAAATTTCAAATTTGACCACTCCTGGTTCTTGAGCTTTGATAAAGAATTTGGAGGCATTCTCCCTCTCTGGTTCTCCAATTGGTGGAAAAAATTCGGTCTTATTCCTGATATTCTTCAATTAAAAATTGTTGAAGCTTTTAAATCATTCAAAAATCTTTACCACACTGATGAATATGGGGCCAAATTTCCCCACACTCTCCATTTTGCCAAGAAATTCAAAGTACCCTGGATCATTAAGTGGCAGTATGTTATTCTTGATGACAAATTAGAACGACATTGGTATTGTAAATGGTGGGATAACTACCCACGAACTAATCGATTGATTGAGAATGTCAAGCCATTATCCCAGTTACCAAAAATCCAAGCTCATCTTCCTTCTAAGCCATTAACCATTGGCAAACCTGCCCAATTGATAACCCCCAGTGCTTTCCTCTCTCCTCCCAAAGAGGTTGTTACCCCTACTACTTCTACTTCCAGTTCTTCTAAGAAAAAATTATCTCCGAAGAAAAAAGAGAAGAAGGAAATTTTAAAAGCATTACTCATTTCTCTAGATGATAGCTCCAGTTCCGATGATGATAAAAAACCCAATGACAATGACAAAAAATCTGATGCATCTTCTGAAGCAACTTTCAATCCCATTCGACAATGGTTTGGAAATTCTGGTTTTCCCGGAGACAGTGAAAATTATTACCCTGGACTTGAAGATTTATAGCTCATTTGCCCTCTGTGGCACCATTGACAGCTCATTTGCCCTCCATGGCACCATTGACAAGCTCATTTTCCCTCTGTGGCATCACTACCGTTCATTAAAAAATTTGCTACAGTTACACTATAGTCCAGGCCGACTTCACAGTATTTGCTACAGTGCCTGCTGCCGACATTACAGTTACACTACAGTGCTTGCCGACACTACAGTATATACTTTTACTGCTTTATTTGATCAAATTTGAATTGATAGTTTTGTATGAATTTTTTTTTTTTAAAAAAAAAACTTTTTTATAACAACTTTCTGGAAGCAAACACACCAGTACTTTGGTGCAATTTTTAAACAAATTTTTTAAAAAATTGATTGAACATCTGATCATATTACGATCAATCAAACTAATTCACTAGGATCGATCGGATGTTTGATTGATCATTTGATCTATCACGATCAATCGAACCAATTCACTAGTATCGATCAGAGGATCGATCGGATGTTTGATCAAACATTTGATCATATTACGATCAATCAAACTAATTCATTAGGATCAATCGGATGTTCGATCGATCATTTGATCCTATCACGATCAATCAAACTAATTCACCAGGATCGATTGGATGTTCGATCGAACATTTGATCCAATCACGATCAATCGAACTAATTCATTAGGATCGATCGGATGTTTGATCGATCATTTGATTCTATCACGATCAATCAAACTAATTCATTAGGATCGATCTCAATTGAACTAATTCATTATGATCGATCGAATGTTTTATCGATCATTTAATCTTTCACAATCAATCGAACTAATTCATTATGATCGATCGATCATTTGATCTTATCATGATCAATCGAATTAATTCAGTAGGATCCATCAGATGTTCGATCGATCATTTGATCCTATCATGATTAATCGAACTAATCCATTAGGATTGATCGGATGTTTGATCCTATCACGTTCAATCGAACTAATTCATTAGGATTGATCGGATGTTTGATTGAACATTTGATCATATTACGATCAATCAAACATTTAAATAAGAATAAGAAATAGAAAACTTCAATAATAATATAAAAAAAACTTAATTTTTCTAGGCGTTTTAATTTAATAGGAAAATTTGTTATATTTAAAAGAAAATAAATAAATATTTATTTTTTTCACGATTGATCATTTAATCTTATCACGATCGATCGAACAAATGCACTAGCTAGGACCAATGGGATGTCTGATCAAACATTCAATTTCAATTGTTTCAAGTTTGATCGATTATTTGATCCTATCATAATCAATCGAACAAATGCACTAGGATCAAACAGATGTTTGAACGAACCTTTAATTTCAATTGATTCAATTTTGATCGTCACTTGATCCTATCGCGATAAATCAAAGTAATTCACTAAGATCAATCGGATGTTTGATCGAACCTTCAATTTGTATCAAGTTTGATCGATCATTTGATCTTATCACAATCAATCAAACTAATTCACTAGGATCGATCAGATGTTAAATCGAATCTTCAATTTGTGTCAAGTTTGTTGTGTGACTACAATAAATTGAAATTAATTTATTTTTTTCATTTTTTAAAATTAATTTTAATTTCAAATTAAGAGAAAATTTATAATTTTCTAAAAGTTTTGAGGGTATAAAGGACATTTTATCATTTTTAGATGTTCAATTGAGAGAGATGATAGAAAGCACTCCCAGCGTGCATGAACAGTATGCACGCTGGGCGTAAATTTTTTTTTTATAATAATTAAAAAAAAAAAAATTTACGCCTAGCGTGCATACTGTTCATGCACGCCGGGCGTGCTTTCTATTATCACTCGTTCAATTGAACCTATAATCTTCGACATTTATTGTTTTTATTTTTTTATTTTTTATAAGAGCATTAGCGTCCACTACAATGGACGCTAATGCTCAATTATTAGCGTCCACTATGAGAGTGGACGCTAATGATGTATCATAAGCATCCACTTTTGGTGGACGCTGTTGAGCTTTTAGTTTAATTTTTTTTTTTTTTTTTTTTTTACAAGACCATGAGCGTCCACTTCTAATGCTTAATTATTAGCGTCCACTATGAGAGTGGATGCTAATGATTATCAACAGCGTCCACCAAAAGTGGACGTTGTTGAGCTTTTAGTTTAATTTGTTTTTTATTTTTTTATTTTTTTTACAAGACCATTAGCATCCTCTTAATGCTCAATTATTAGCGTCCACTATGGGAGTGGAAGCTAATGATGCATCATCAGTGTCTACTTTTGGTGGACGCTGTTGAGCTTTTAGTTTAATTTATTTTTTAATTTTTAATTTTTTTATTAGCGTCCACCAAAGTGGATGCTAGTGCTTAATTATTAGCGTCCACTATGAGAGTGGACGCTAATGATGTATCATCAGCGTCCACTCTTGTGGACGCTGTTGAGCTTTTAGTTTAATTTGTTTTTTATTTTTTTCTTTTTTTACAAGAGCTTTAGCGTCAACTTTGTGGATGCTAATGCTCCATCATCAGCATCTACTTTGTAAGTGGACACTATTGAGGACAATTAGTTTTTTTTATTTATATATTTGACTATTAGCGTCCATTACTGGTGGACGCTGATACTAAACTATCAGCGTCAACTAAGAGTGGACGCTAATAGTTATACTGTCACCCCTAATAATTTTCCCGATTCTGGTATAATTCCCGCTAGTATATTAGCACTAATATTTATCTTTTGGATCGACTAGTAGCGTCCACTTCAAGGTGGACTCTAATACGCACCTATTTGGGGCGACTTTCAAAAGTCGACGCTAATAGGTAAGCATTAGCGTCGACTTCACAGTTGCCCCTGATGAGTAGATTTCTTGTAGTGCGTGCTGCTCGAAGTTGCTGTCATTTTGCCCACATGCTGCCACGTCGGCCCGATCAAGAAGGTTGCCGGTACACCTTATAGATCTACCGCTGCCGGTCAGTTCCCCGCCAAGAGCGCTGCCATCAGACGTTGAACGCGCCTCCACATGCCGGTGGAAGCTCCTGCGCGTGGATTTCACGCACTCCGGGCCCTTCCGCGTGTGCACCACACGTGCCTGGTCTTCAGCCTGCCATGTCAGCGCCTCTGCCACGTCATTAAATCGGGCACGTTGTTAAGTGCCAAAAATATTCATATTTTAGCCCTTAACTTATATTTGTTAATTACTTAGTTTTGTTAGTTTATGCTATTTTAGTTCTTTAATGTGTTTTCTTTGATTTTGTAGGCTTTTGAAAGAAAATGAAGCAAATTTAGAAGTATTGGGCTTAAAGAGCAAATTTGGGAAAAGCTGGAGGCTTTTGTAGTACGATTGATCACACTACAAGCGAAAGGACCAAATGAGTGCAGCCTTGCGCTCGTGCGCACACAAGGAGACTAGATCACAAACGTGCGATCGAGCGCACACAGGATGCGATCGAGCGCACCCGTGCGTGAAGAGCAAGTCAGCCCTTTCCTTCCATATTAGGGTATTCCAAGTCCCACTTGTAATAGACTAAACCCTACAAATTTTTTAAGTTTACTAGGGGTTCTAGGATTTCTTTAGGCCTATAAATAGGCCTCTTAGCTTATAGGAAAAGTGTGGAGAAAGAGGCACAAGTTCTGGAAATGAACTAAAGGCTAGATCAATAGGAGTTTGTGTTTTTCTTCTCTTCCACCTTTTATTTTTGTTATGTTGTTTATATTTTAATGTGCATTAAATTGAAGTCATAATCATGTCTTTTTAGGATTTCAATATTGGCGCACTGCTACAATTATATTTTGGTGTATTTAACTTGATTAATTCATGTTTTCTTGAATTCCTCATATGTGTTTGCCTGATCAACATATGCATGTGGTATGAATTAGTTAATTAAATCAATTTGGATGACCGAGTCCTGAGTTTAATAAGAGTAACAAAAAAAATTCACACCGGGTTCTTAGGTTAATCAATATGGAGAATCGGGAATATACACCATGCCCTAGGCCTCAAGTGTTTGTCGATTTTCATAGATTTATGCTTTCTTAAATAATAACTTAGTATACATACATGTTAAATCCTTTAAGAAATAAAAGAATTAGTGTATACACCCATGCCTAATTTGTTACTTAGGAAAATCTATAACTTAAGGAGTATACACCTATACCTTTAGGTTGACAAACATTAAATATACCGGTATGATTGACGCATTGACATATTGTTATATTAATTAGTCTGATTAGTGGTGGATATCAAAACTCTAATCATTTTTAGTTTTAGTTTATCTTTTATTTTATTTCTTTATTTTAATTCAATCGTGACAATTGAATTTTATCTATTTAATTAACTAGGAAATTACTTATAAACATAATTTACCAATCCTCATAGGAATGATCTCGTATTTGCCTATTATACTATTATTTGATCTTGTGTACTTGCGAGTAAAACATACCAATTATTTGCCAATTAATTTAGGTGGGTATTTGGCACAACACACGTAAGCTTCACTGCCACGTCAGCACATCGGCCAGGATAGCGATCTGCCACGTCAGCACTTTGCCAGAGTTGACTTTTCCTGCATTGATGTTTTGACTTTCTACAGTGTTGACCATTGACTTTGACTGGACTCAAAGTTGACCAGGTGTTTTCCACTCAATTTTTCGTCCTGATTTCAAATTTATGGTATATTTTTGCTTTTGGCATCTCAATATGGCAAAAAGCAAGATTCTTCTCCAAATTTAGGCTTTTTTTTTTATTCGGTTCACATCGGTTCATGCATTGTTCAATTCGGTTCCAAAGCCTTTTTCTTTGGCGCAGTTCAATCCGGTTCATTCTTCTTGTGGTAGACACTCTCGAATCAGACCAATCTTTCCTCAGGTCCATGGGTTTTGGGGCCAAAGAAGCCCCTTTCAACCGGCCCACTTATACCTTGTCAAATGCTGCCATCACCAGTCACTACAGCCTCTCCTAGGCCATTGATCCATCACTAGTGATAATTTTTTGGGTCAGACCTTTCAACGGTCCAAGCGTTTCAGGCATGATTAGCCTCTTCAACCGGCCCTTTTTCTCCCTACTTAGCTCAGCCGACCAGGCGAGATGGCCCTACTTAGCTCAGCCGACCAAGCAAGATAGCTTTATCTCCGCTCGACCAAACGAGGCCAGATATTTCATTACTAGTATATGGTTTTCAAGTCAAATTACCACCAAGTGAACCAAGCTCCAGCTTAAATGCATAGCTCAATTCAAGCAGAATCCATCGGTCTCTAGCAACTTTTATGGTGTTACTTCGGCAACTCTTTCGGCACAAATAGCTTTTTCAACGACTTAAACTATTTCCTTCCCTTTCTTTTACCCAAACAGCTTGAGTTTGAGAGGGGATGTTAAGAATATTATGTTAGGGTTATTTATTTTCTCATATATTATAGATCTACTAAATTTACCTTTCCTTAGTCTATTAGGTTAGTTGCTTATCATTCATAGCCTCTCTATAAATAGAGGTCTCTGTAGTCCTTCATATTAATTCATATCAATACAATGTAGTCCATTGTGTGCTTCCACTCTCCCTATTATTCTTCCGCTCTTCTATATCTCTCCATTATTCTAACAATTATATTTTGTGTTTTTAAATGATGTGTCATGCATTCGCTTATTAAATGTTGTAAAAATAAGGTTTTACAATGCATCGATAGTAGATGATTTTTTTACTGTTCACGCATACCTTACTGTATTAATAAATGAGAATTCAAGCAAATTTTCCATTGCCTGTCTTTTATAAAATGACGGTAGTGTCCTAAATTTCTGCCCATAAATAGGCTAGTGCAATGCAATAAATTTTCATCTAAAAAAAAAAAAAGTAAGAGATACGTATAATGCTATAGTGTTCCGAGAGAAAGAAAATGCTGCAGAATTATCACATAATATCTTCAGCGGCTTCTCAATGGTATCCACAACAACCAGCTTCGAGACAAAATTTCCCAACCATATAGCTTGATATGTTGCCTGGTAACAAGCTATGTATTCTGCCTCCATAGTTGAGAAAGTTGTAAGTGTCTGTTTGACACTTTTCCATGAAATAGCTCCTCTTGCCATCATAAAAATATATCCAGAAGTGGATCTCTTATAATCTGAACAACGTACAAAATCAACATCTGAATATCATCTTTTACATGGAAAGAGGAAACAAGGTATGAGGAAGAAGTCTGTTCAAATAATCCAAATCAATTAATTTATTTTTCTGCATTATAATAGAAATTTTATTTTAGTGTCTACCATTCCTTGTAGATCGACCTCCTATTTATCAAGAATTTATTACATGTGATAGCATGCACTTGGTTTTTACACTCTTTTTGACGTAGCACTCAAAATGATTGTAAAGCTAGGGTTGTTCGAGTTTCACATGACAAAGCAAATTATCTCGTCTTTTTTCTTCTTTTTTTATTTTTTTATTTTTTTTATTTTTTTATTTTTTTATTTTGTAACAGTCTGACTTCTATTCAAGGTAAAAGAAATTACAACAACAAGAAACAAGAAACATTGAAAGCAAATACAAGCTTAGAGAATACCCGATTCAAACATACTCCTAACACCTCAAAGAACTGAAAGCTGAGGGTCACTTGCGAATGCAGCCTTTGAAGACCGCGGTGCATTTTGATGGGTACAACCATCGGAGGTAAAAATACCCCTGATAACTTGAATCTAAACAAGCTTCTAACAAAGCCATGAAGATCAAGAAGCAATATCTCCCACCCTCAGGTATGTTATATATATATATATAACATACCTGAGGGTGGGAGATATTGCTTCTTGACCTAGCTTGTGTAACAATATTGGGGTTTAATTTGTTAGAAATCGCAGTATTTGCGGTTTGAAGAAATTAATATGCATGTTTAGTGATTGACCCGATCGAGAGAAATGCATTTGTCTATATTTTTATTTGTGAGAATTGTTTGATTTAAATTATATATATATATATGGTAGGTATAGTACGTACACGAACATGCATGCAAATTGTATACTTAATATTGCTAGTTTTGATGTTGTTTAGGTTTTGCAAATTTAGAGGCATTTAAATGTTAATATATGTATATATATATATATATATATATATACCAAACAACAAACCTTGCTAGATTTATTTAATTGGAGATCCCCGTATAATACTTTAAAGATTTTAAATTTGGACTAGTTTTGATTTTTTGTTTAGGTTTTTGAAAATTTAGATTATGTAAAATGTTTAAAAAAAAAAAAAACAACAACAACAACAACATACTTAACTAGATTAATTTAATTTAAGGGTTCCCGAGAAAGAGTAGTTCAATTGGCTAGAGACTACGCTTCATTTATTTAAATTTGGACTAGCTAGTTTTGATTTTGTTTAGGTTTTGCAAATTTACATTATGCAAATGTTAAAAAAAACCAACTAACCTAGCTATATTTTTTTAATTTAGGGTCCCCTAGATACCAAGTGCATTTAAATTTGGACAAGTCTTAATTTAGTTTAGGTTTTGCAAATTTAGATTATGTAAGTGTTATAAAAATTTCTAAAACTTATATATATATATAATTTGGACTAGTCTTAATTTAGTTTAGGTTTTACAAATTTAGATTATGTATGTATTATGTAATTAATTTATTTGTTTGAAATAGATGATTTTTATTTGTGAATTTGTTTGTATATATGCATGGAAGGATTGTTATATTTGAACATGCATGCAAAATATAAGGTAATTTGTATTAGTTTTTTTTTAATTTATTTATTTATTATTATTATTATTTTATTGACGTGTCGAAATAGACACGTCAACAAAGTTAATGACGTGGCAATTTTTGACACATCAATAATTTACTGACATGTCAAAATTGACACGTTAACAAAATTATTTACGTGGCAAGTTTTTGACACGTCAATAACTTTGTTGACATGTCAATTTTGACACGTCAATAAATTATTGACTTGTCAATTTTGACACGTTAATAATTTTTTTGACATGTAATGTTTTGACATGCCAAAAAAAATTATTGATGTGCCACTAACCACCACGTCACAATTTAGTGACGTGGCAAACGGTGACACATCAAAAAATTCTCATTAGTGGCACCCTTATTTTTCATGTTGGACGTACACGTCAATAAACTTTAATGACGTGTCAAGAAGCCTAACACGTCAAAAACGGTATGTCAAGAAAAATTAATTTTTTATTTTTTATTATTTATTTTATTTTTTTATAGTGAAAGAACCAAAGGAAAAAGAAAAAAGGCCCCCTTCACAACCAGAGGGTTTGGAGCCCAACCAATTCAAAGAGACCAGAAAAGATTAAAAAAAATAACACCAAGACAAATAAAGAGTCTGAAGCCCAACCAAATCGAGTATATCTTAAAGCGACAACACGAGAAAAACACACAAAAAAAAAAGTATGAAGAACTCAAAAGACAGCAGTTGTGGTGGAGGGTTGGAGCCTGCCAGGAGCGTGAGGCGCACCTGCCGGCGTGCTAGATCCACGCGCGAATGCGTGAGGGGCATGCCCTGGTGCATGGCTGCCTGGGGAAGAGGTGGAAGGTGGCTCCGGGGAGCTGGGAAATCGGTGAAAGCGGTGGAATGGCACGTTGTAGTCTGTGCCTAGCGGAGAAAGGAAGATCCGATTTTAAAAAATCCAATCTTCAAGCCTTCGCAGATCCAGCCAACCACGCAGTGGAGAAGACGACAGGCGAGCAGGGAGATGTAGCCGGCGAGGGGGAAAAGCTGGAACTGCCGTTGTTTTAATTATGAGGATCTTGGATAAATCTAGAGAGAAGAGATATTTCCCATGAATAGATAATCCCAGCAAAAAAAAAAAAAAATGGGCTTAAGGAAGTAGATTAAACCGAGAGGAGGAGGGAAACTAGAAGGTTTGCCCTCCTCTCGCTCTGGCGGCAGGGAAAAGGGTGTTTAGAAGGAGAGAGAAGAGAGGTTTTAGGGTTTAGTGTGCTTTTTCAAAGATTTTTAATTACCTCGTGCATGTCTTGATCATTCTGTATGGTGTATTTCAAAAACAGGTATGTTTTCGTGTTTGGAAACTTCTGAGCAGATTAGAACAAAAAACCACGTACGGCAAGCTTTTCTTCTATGGCTAGCCATTCGAAATTGTCTTACAACTGCGGAAAGACTAATTTGCTGGGGATACATAAGTGATGTCCTATGTGTGCTGTGGAGTCGTATAGAAGGAAGATCCCATTTATTTTTCAATGCAGTTTTTGCAAAGGAATTTGGAGGGCTTTACTTAATCGGTGCTCTAGCTATTGATAATCCTCCAACTGAGTGGGATTCTGTTATGGATAGAGGCATATATAAAGGAATGGCTGGGTAAAGGACTATAGCTGAAAGCGGAAAAGAATTTTCTGAGACAATCTATAATATCTTCCATAATTTCATTTAATATTATTGATACAGGACCTAGCTTCTATGCGGTAGTTTATACTACCGCATATGTGCTGTAGTTTTGTTGAATGACTGAGATTTTACCAATGGTTTTTTAACTAAAAATTAACGGCGAATACCAACAGCAAACATCAAATATTTTTTCGATTGATTCCCCCTAATAAACACTTGCGACAGGCTCACTAAACCTTTCCTCCCAACGCCCTCTGCAACTCCTTTTAGTATTCTGAATCCAGCAAAATAATTCCTAGATGAGATCAAAGAAATGTTCCATAAAACGTTGCTTCTTTCATTCATGTATTGGATCTCATCAAATGAAAATGAAAATCTGAAGCCCCTAAATATCATCCTAACCAAACAACAATCTTCATACGTCTTTCGAATTCCTCTCAAATTTGTAAGAGAAGTCACTGGTATTTACTCACACATCACTGCATGTGTACTTGAAAAATCTGGGTTTGCTCGAAATGGCGATTGGGCGGTCAAAATTGACGAGATGGGCTTTTCGGAATCGGATTCAAATTCGTCAATGCCGTCCATGAGTTCTTAGGCGTCAATTACAGAATCTGGGGACAACGAGTGTTCTGGGTCTAGTGAGACTGGGGTTATCTTGGTGGTCTTGTGGTGATCAAGGAAATCCTGACCATTCAAGTTAGGTTTTTTGAGGGGGTTAGGATGGTGAATGAGGAGGCAGCCATATGTGTTGGAGGTGAGAGACACATGGTAGTGGGCGTCGCCCTTTCGGAGAGGTGGGTGGTGGACAAATGGGGTTGGGGTTGGGGTTGGGAGGGAGAGAGCTCTGGTGACCGGCGGTGAAGAATGAGGAGTCTGAGGTAGAAATTATTGAAGATGAAGAAGAGTGAGAGATTTGTGTTGAACGTCGTTAATTTTTGGGTTAGAAAATCCTTGGTAAGTAAATTATCACGTAACTTGTCATGCAATGAGCCTCGAGTATCAAATGTATTCCGTACACGGTAATTGAGAATGTCATGAGTTTTACAATGTCAATAGGTATTGCCTATGTTAGTATGTCGATAGCTAGGGAAATTGATTTATTATAAAATAGAGCATGCATAATTCTATTGACAATTTACAATAGGTTTTAATGCAGAAAATCATGCTAGTGGAAATCTTTTACATGAATGTACATAGTCATAACTTTCCTCCATATTTTCTATTGGAAACCTTAACCTAGTCTCAATAGGGTTGGCATTGTCCTGAAAGACCTGTAGTATAACATAAGTGTCCTGGTGAAGTACGCATGCTGTTATTCTTAGCAGACTGACTAGATTTAAACCCCGAGTGATCCACACCACTAAAAATATCCTCATTGTGAGCACTAATAAAACATGGTTGTCTCGGTCATCTATAAAATCATTGGATCCAAAGGCAAACAATAGACAAAAATTTCTTGACCATAGGGTCAAGACCTTATACATATGTGAACGCTATCTATACGTACGATCCACACTTATACGTTTATTTATCATAAATCATTTAATAAGAAAATATTTGTTTTGATGAAGTTATAAACATTTGTTAGAAACATTAGGCTAAAAATATAATCACTTAATAAAACTACGAATTTAAAGGACGCTCAGTTTATAATCCACAAAACAAAAAAGGTGCTTTATTAGTGTTTTTTAAATATCACTAATTACATAATAAACGCCAGGAAATATGATCCTGGCGTTTATTTTCTAGCCTATTTTTGTGTTAGCAACCCAATGTCAAAGAATTTGTGCTGGCATATTTTTTTGTTGCCATTAAGTTCTTCTTGGCGCATGTTCATGCAATAGCAAAACTTGAAACTTTAATGACATATGCTCATGCACTAAGAAAATTGAAACTTTAATGGCACATGCTCATGCGCCAAAATTTCAAACTTTAATGGTGCATTCCCATGCGCCAGAAAAATTATGGCACATGCTCATGCGCCGCGAACATTAAAACTTTAATGGCACATGTTCATGCGCTGTGACACTGCACTCTTGCTGGCACATGCCCATGTGCCATGAAGATTTCATTTTCCTGGCACAAAGGGCATGCACCAGGACATTATATTTCCGGGCGCTTTGCCCATATGCCAGTAATTTATTAGGATATTTTTTAAAAAAATGGTTATTCGGTATAACCAAATTTTTTAAACTTTTTTAAAAACTTATAAAATAGGTTCCAAAATTACCAAAATTCTAATAAATAAATTAAATATCATTCACAAAACTTCATAAACAAATTAAGATCCTCATAAACTAATTATATATCATTCACATAACATATCTTCCTAATAAACAAACTAAATATCGTTCACAATAACCATTAGCAATAAATAAATTAAACATCATAAATCTTTGAAAAACTGACATAACCATCATTATCACATTACGAAATAAAAAAATGTTGCAGAAATTGCCACCCTTGATCTTAAGGCACCACGACCATAGCCCTCTTGTTTTGTTTCCACGACCACTTAATCCTTCATTCCTATAAAGGATTAGGCATTGCATACAAAAATTGACCCTTACTGTTACCCTGGAGATTAAAAAAGAAATCAAAGAAATAATGAGTAAAACAAATCAAAGAAATAAGCTTATTTCCTCGTTCAAAGAAATAACTAACATAACGTAATATCAAAGTCCTGTTCAATACAAATTTTAAGACCTATACAAGCTCCTTCTTGGTTCCTTTCCTCTAGTGATATAGAAATGCGTGTCCGTCAAACATTATCCTTTTTTTTTTTTTTTGTAATCATATCACAAATCAAGAAAGACTTTACATTCTCTACAACAATTCATGAGTTAAACAAATCAAGATACAGACCACAATATTCGTAGCAAAGTCTACACGCAACATGTGTCAAAAAGTATAATGTATAATATATTGAGTTCTTTTATAATACAAAAGATAACAAAATGGTTGTGAATTGTGACTATAAATGCCACATTTGCCGAGGATGACTATATGAATAGCTTCAAGCCCAGACTTAAAAATGTTTTGGAAAAAAATGTCAGATACTTTAGAAGAACCAACCTAAACCTAGGATTTAGGTTGTTAGACCATTAATACATCTATGTCTCGTCATAGTTGGAGGATTATTGGGGAACCAAATGAATTGATGATCTTACTGAGTGTATGTGTAACTTAATAATGGAAAGAGAAAAGAAATCAGAGAAAGCAAAGGAGTTTCCTTTGCATTGAAGTATTTTTCAAACAGTAATCAACAAAAGCCCTACAGTTTCCCTATTAGAAAATTACTGTTGAACAAGGTTACTCCTAAAGTAGCTTTGTTTTCTTACTACTAATACATGGCAGGGCCAAATTAAGTATCTCTGAAGGTTGTGGACAGCCAAATATATGTGTAAAGCAAGCACCATATAGATAAACTATCTATTTTATGTTCAGTCTCTGTTTTGCTTTTACCTCTTGGGGAGCCTGTTCTTACTTGAGCAATAATTTTGCCTCTTGGAGTGAAAGATATGGAGCTTGAAAGGCTTAAAGTTCAAATGCTTAATCCAGCAACAGGGAAAGGCACGCAACCTTCAAAATCAATCTCTCAATTCGATGAATCACTAGAGGTGGTGGTTCGATGATCTTAGGGGCATTCCCACTAGGTTTGGATAATGCAAGGGCATTGGTTTGATTCACAAATATGGGAATTTTCATGTCTATTTATATTATCTTCTTTGAGTTTCATTGATGTCTTGGTGGGGCGGGCGGTTAAACTATGGCTTGTGCTGCTCGTCATTGCCTGTTAGGCATATTATAACATAACAAATATGATAATCTATCTTGACAATGGAAGTTGAGAGTTTTGATTGATATGTTGGTGCGATTTCACTGTACTAAACAGATCACGTGAATTGTTATTTTATATAACAACTGTCAATATGAATAACTTGAACTCATGATTGCTTACAGCAATATTGATTCTAAATCCGAAGACTAGTAAAGTAAACTCAAATGTGAAATAAATGTCACTTTGATACATTTAGAAGTAAGATCTTTCATGTTCAAAATTTTGGTGTTGGGTGGATCACATGTGGCATTGTGTGAACACTACTAATCTAGATGGAATCCATAATCCTTTAATTTAATCAAAATGGCATGAAATATCCCATTGAGATAAATTTAATGCAAATTGATTATTCTGATTATCGGACTTGAGCGTTACTAAAATTAAATGTAGTAAATGAAATATGATTTCAAGAGTACAATAATAATCAATAGAATAAATCACGTACCCAAGGATTACGAGATAATGACTTAAAGTGACAAGTTATTTTATTCGACTATGTATGTTTCATGGAAGGGTTATTTGTAATTATAAGATGTTACTGAGAGTTTTGAATAATCAAAATAAATATTAGAGTGCAATTACAAATTTTTAGTAGAATAAATTGTAATTAATAGTAACCTAGAACAAGTCATAAGATGACAAGTCTCTAAGGCCTATTAGAACTAGTTTTATTTTTCCTTTAGCTAACTATTATCCCTTAATTGGACTTGACCTATTAATGACACAAAGAGAACCCCCTTGATTGTGAAGAGCATTAGGTTTTCCTAAGTTCTACCTTTGACAAGTAAACCTTGTCTTACTTTCTCTTGAAGACATACGCTTATTATTTAAAGGGAACTTTGATAGGCATTAGATCTCACAGTACTTTAGGTCTCGTAATCAAAATGGAGAAAAATGTTTAAAGGTCTCTAGTTTTACACATGTGGATTCAAAAAAACCCCTGCATCAAGCACTAGCCGATTTTAAAATTAGATTAATATGCCCCCCAATTTATTTATTTATTTATTTTTTACTTTTGCTCCTCTCAAACTATAAATACTAATTTCACCCCTGGTTCTTATCCTTGCAAGTTTTTGGTTTGCAACGTGCTTTCATGTGCTGTTCTTCGAGGTATATGCTTGTCCTTGGGTTCGCGCCAACTGCTAACTGCCAACTGCCAACTGTTTGGTCTTCACGAGGAAAGTAGCTAATTTGCACGCGTTGTTGGAGACCAAAAAATGAGTCCTTGCACAGCTGGCAAGACCTCGATGCCATCGACAGTCTCATAATTAATATTGTGCGATCTTGAAAATTGGGAAAAGCCAAAATATTTTGCCGGGTGTAATGTTTTGGCACTCACAATTCATCCACAAGACAGGTCTAATTAGTCACTAAAAGTTCATAAAATTAATTATTAAAAAAAAAAAAAAAAAGTGAGGGACTCGAGACATTTTAAAAATTCACGAGGTCGGTCAAATTTGTATGATCAAACCTTTGTCTCATTCTCCCACAACAACATAAGGTGTAAGAGTAGGTCCAAAGAATAGTCCGATTTGATTATTACAAGTTGTTTTTCACTCTCCGGTATATTTGGCTTTTGAACTGTTTTTTATTATTTTGCTATGGTAAGTAGGCTCTTCTGCTTATTTATTTTTCTCTCTCCCTCCATGACACCTTAAATCAGCAATAAAAATGCTGAACGAAGCATCACCAATTCGGTCCTCCCAAAATCGAAAGCATAACCCCAAGCAAAATCCAAAAACCCATCAACCCAACAAACTACATACCCACACGGCCATGGCGCGTAAAAAGAGAAACTCCAACAAAAGTCACAACTCAAGCATCAAATTTAACCGTATATATATATAAACTACGTACAGATTTTCAGTGTTCAATTTCCACAACGTCTTTGCATAGGTGAAGTTCACCTAAAAAATATCCACAGTAATTATCCACCTCGGACAAGTAGTGTAAAACATTTCCTATAAGAAATATCTCATATTAAATGAGTAATATTAGAGGGATGATTCTTATCTTTTTTGTGTCTTCTTAAATGTGATGTGCCTTTTAAAATAATCATTAAATTTGAAATGATCATTATTGAATTTTGATATATTGATGATTTTAAAAGCATATCACATTTGAAAGGAAATTAGGACAATAAAAACTCTCAATATTGGAGCAACATCTCGCATTAAGTATCTAAATTACTAGCTATTCCAACAAATAATTATCATGAATTTCGATCCAAAACCATTATTTTTATGTATTTTTAACAATGGGAGAACTTGGTTTGATGGCACACTGACATGTCATAGACGAGGCAGTGCAGTACATGGTTAACAGGTTTTTTTTTTTTTCTAATTTTTTTTAATAGTTGTTTGAATTGTTTCTCAATTCTCGTGTCTGTCTGTGGGGTTGGAGTGAGAATATATTCTAACACTGTCTTGTGAAGTAAGTAACTTACTAGTAGCAACTTTTTTTTTTTTATTTATTTATTTTTTATTTTCCTTAAATTTAGGGTACAAAATTACTTTTTATTTTCTTATGAAAATATATTTTATAATAACTTCCCTTACCTTTCCCTATACTATTAAAATATTATTTACGTACAAAATACAAGTTCCCTACCTACCTACCCTCATTTTTTTTCACAAAATCCTAACAAAATTCATAATTAAAGACAAAAAGATGAAAGATGGGAGAAGAAAGAGAATATTTATACTAAAATAATGTATAGGAAACCACTTTTGGTTCCCTACACATTGGGAAACACTGTAGCAACCATTAAAGGTTGGTTAAATATAGGAAATCCGATGTGAGTAGTTTTCTGTGGTTTTTTTTTTTTTTGAAATTTTTCTTAAACATAAGAAAAATTATATATGACATCTGCTAATAGTGCTCTAAAACTAAACGCATTCAAATCCCTAAAACAAAAAAATAAATAAACAAATAAAGTGCTTAGCCTTGGAAACGTCCGTGCGCAAATAGTGACCTGAGCAACGACTAGTAAATTGGCGACAGGGGTTGTATGATCTACAAAGAGTAGTGAGCTTTTTTTTTAAGATAAAAAGTGTGATTTTAAACCTAAATGTAAAAAGTACAATATTTGGAAGTATGTTTTTTAAAAATTGCAGTCTGAAAATGAAGAAAAAAAAAGTAGTTTTTTTAAATTGCATGCAATGAGTTGCTTTTAAAAATGCACTATTTTAATTGCATTTTTTTAAAAAAAAGTTATGTTTTTAAATTGCATGTTTAAAAATTACTATTTTTTTAAACGACAAATTGACCCCGACAATAATATAATAAACAGTTGTCTATCCATTTTCTTTTATCTTTATATAATGATGAATGGGTATCTTATAATTCTACCCACTTTTCTGCCAAAACTCTCAGCAAGGTTGACTGGTTGAGTATCAAAAGACTTCCCGTTTCTTCGGACCGCACAAGTGGATTTGAAGCTCAAGCTCAATCCGTAACTGTAATATTGTCAAGTACGTACCCGAAATATGAATTGGATAAAGCTCATGTTTTGCTTGTCTTTGTTGTCGAAAGAGCGTGAGAGGCAATCAAGGCGGTAAATCTGTTGGTTTTGTTGAGGTAGAAAGAGAGAGGGGAAGAAAAAGTGGGGGTAAAATAATAAAAATAATGTTAAAAAATAATATTTAAAGAAACTAGAGAATAAATAGATAATTTGTTTGAATTTGTATTAAAAATTTAATAACTAAAATTCAAAAAAAATGTATTTTGAGTAGCTAAAATACCTACCGTGGATATGCTCTAATTCATAAAATATGTTTTTGAGGAAGGTTCCTGCGGAGGGATAAACAAAATCACTTATTTTAACGAGAATCCTTTGGTTATTTAATCCTTTCTCAACTTTAAAAATGTGTTTCATAAAATTCACAGGTCATTTTAACTTTTGACCATCTAATTTTAACTTTCAACTTTAAAAATGTGTTTTATAGAATTGAATAGATAGCAGTCCTATAAGAATATCTCATATTCACAGAGTAATGTTGAATAGATAGCAGTCCTATAAGAAGTATCTCATATTCACCGAGTAATGTTAGAGGGATATTTTTTTTTGTGTCATCTCAAATATAATATGACTTTTAAAATTATTGTTAAATTTGAGATAATTATTATTAAATTTTAATCTATTGGTAATTTTAAAAGCATATCACATTTGAAAAGAAACAATGACAATAAGAGCTCTCGTTCTAGCATCATGTCAAATTAAGTATCTAAATTACTAATAATTCAAACCGTAAATTTCAATCTAAAACCATTATTTTTATTTATTTTTACAAATGGGAGGGCTTGGTTTGCTGGCACCCTGACATGTCATAGGCAAACCAAGTCTCTAGTTAATAGTTAGAGAAGTGCTAGGGAGCCAAATAAATGAACCCAAAAACATTTTCAAACTTACGTGGCAAGAGTTTTTAAATTAAAAAAATGCAATTCTCTCTCCCTTATCTGTCACTCACAGTCTGCCACATTAATTTGGAAATTTTTCTGGATTCATTTGTTTAGCTCCCTAGCACTTTCCTAATAGTTAATAGTTTTTTTCATTTTTTTTTTAGTTTAAAAAAAAAAAAAGGCTGAAGAGACAAAAACGCAGAGTGCTCATCCTCAGCGATGTCCGCGCGCATGAATAGTAACCTGAGCAACGACTAGTAAATTGGCGACTGGGGTTGAGTAAAGTTTTTCCTCCTCAAGAAAAAAATTGAAGTCTTTTTTTTAAAAAAATTTTTTATTTAATTATTATTTCAAAAAGTACATGTATTCTATTAAGGGTACTACGTGATTTTAAACCAAAATGTAAAAAGTGCATTATTTGAAAGTATGTTTTTTTTTTAAAAAAAAAAAAAAAAAAACAGTTTGAACATGTTTTTAAATTGCATGCAATAAGTTGCTTTAAATTTTTTTTTTTTTTTTAAAAAAAAAAAAGCTTAAAAATTACTATTTTTTTAATAGCATTTGCTTTTTAAACCACAAATTGACCCTACAATAATAATATAATAAACAGTAGTTTATCCATTTGCTTTTATTATATAATGATGAATGGTATCTTATAATTCTACCCAATTTTCTGCCAAAACTCTCAGCAAGGTTGACTGGTCGAGTATCAAAAGACTTCCCGTTTCTTCGGACTGCTCAAGAGGATTTGAAGGTCAAGCTCAATCCGTAGCGGCAAGTAATATTGTCAAGTACGTACCTGTAATAAATCTTCATAATAATTGTTTTCTCTTTCTCCTTTGTATCAGTATATTGTATCATTTCTTCTTTCCGAATCCGTAAATCAAAATCTTGCTACTTTTGTCATGGTGGTTAATTCTTGTTTACTATTTAGCAAATCTGGTAGAAGAAAAGTTTATGAAAAACCAGAAGAAAAATGAAGAAAAGGGTAGGTTAATACAATGTGATTGTCCTGCATGCTAAAAATTGGATCACAAATCATGATAAAAATTAAACTTAAAAAATAAAAATAAAAAAATAAAATCATTCCACTCTCGCCCTAGCTCTAAAGTTAAATTTGTAGTTATGTCCCAAAGCTGCAACTAGATATACGTGTCTCTATCTATCAGTCTGGGTTGTGTAAGTTCAAGGAAGAAAACTTGATGAAATGAGAAAGAAAAAAAAAAAGCATTTACTCTTGAATCTTTCTTCTCTCTCTCTCTCTCTAAATCAATACATAACCTATCTAAAAATGTTGATCATATGTCAATTTTCTATCAGCTAAAAAAAAAATATGACAGAATGTGCCATCAACAAGGAAGAAGATGATATAACCATGCCTCATAATGGAGGACAAAAGGCAAATAAGAGAGTTGAAAGGAGTGAAAGGACCTCTTCTGGACAAACTATGACGGGTAAATGGGAGAAGCCAAGTTCTGACATATCTCAACAAGACTTCACGCAGATAAATGTAGAGGAGCCAAGCTCGAGTGAAGATTTTGAATATTATGAAACTAATGTGGGTAAGTTCCTCTCTCTTTCTCTCTAGACTCTGGTCATATGCACTCACATATGCAACAGTTGAACAACTTTATCTTTGATTTGTACAATGTTAAAGCATTCTTTGCAGTCTTATCAAACTATTTATTTATTTATTTTTATTTTTTTTTGACTATTTTGATGAGTCAAATCATTACATATCATAAAAAAAAAAAAAAAAAAAAAAACACTCCCCAATAGCCTCATCAAATAGTGAATTTGGTTTGGTGAAGTGAATAATACTCATTAAAGATAGTGAGTATTATTCACTTACCGAATGAATAAAAAATAATATAACTTTTCTCTCTCCCTCCTTATTCTTTGAAAAAAGTCAAAAAAGAATAAAAAAATCTTTGATTTTTTTTTTTTTTTTTTGGAAAATTGAATAGTAAAAGTTTTTAGTTAAAATAGTGATACTGCTGGGAGTACTTTAAAAAGTGGGTAGTTAAAATAGAAAAAAAAAAATGTACTTTTGACTATTTTGGTGAGTAAAATTTGATAAGGTGGCTAACAATGCTCTTATTTGTTCTATTCCCCCTTTTAAAAACTGCATGTGAATCACTGAACCCATTTTTTGGTTAAAATATATTGATGCAATTTTGTGAAAATGTCTTAAAATCTTCCCCTGCAGCCTCACTACTTTGATTAAAAAAAAAAAAAATAGTGAGTAAACAGTATTTACTATCACCAGTTGAATAAAAAATGCTATTAAAATTAGTTTTCTCTCTCCCCTTAAATGCAAATCTTTAAAAAAATACAAAGATTCAAAAATATAAAAGTTAGAGAAATAATACATAAATATTTGAAAAAGAATATTTAAATGAAATAGTGAAAGTTGATTGTTAAAATGGTGAGGCTATTGATGTGCTCTAAAAAAGTGAGTAGTTAAAATACAAAAAAATGTACTTTTGACTATTTTAGTGAGTAAAATTTGATGAGACTGCTAATAATAATGCTCTTGCTAGAACCTTCTTCATATTCTAATTTATCTTAACATTAGATGACTACCATCCCCTCCTTCAAGCGGCCTTAAAAGGTGATTGGCCGACTGCTAAGGCTTTTTATGATAAAGACAAAGATTGTGTTCGAGCTTCCATAACGATAAATAAAGCAACAGCACTTCACATTGCGGTGTCTGCACAGCACACCACTTTTATAACGAATTTGTTGAAATTGATGAGACGGGAGGACTTGGAATTGAAGACCAATTATGGATTTACTGCCCTTCACACTGCTGCTCAAGTAGGAAACGTTAGAATTGCGGAGCAGCTGCTGAAAATCAACAATAAGCCGCTATCGATCCTTGATGTGAATGAAGACACACCACTCATTGTTGCAGCTTATGTAGGACATACAAAAATGGTCTCGTATCTATTCTCTCTGAGTAGTACTCCTCTTGAACAGTTGACTGATGAAAAACGCATTGAGCTCTTTCATCA
>NC_081542.1:21694571-21711109 GCF_901000735.1 Corylus avellana
ATTAGGGCACAAAGTAGCCGCATCTAATGCTTTAGCTATCTTTGCACTTTTCTCTCTTTTTATTTTTTTATTTTTATTTTTTATAAAGCTTTCGATATAATTTCTTATTATGGATTTAATATTTCTTTATTACCAAACCATTTCTGATTTCTAAATAGATTCTTTTCTCAACCATAGGGTTCAAAGGGATCTGCAACAAAGCTTCGATGAAGACATCTGCACATCACTTAGTTGAAAAACTCTTGAAAAAGGATGGAATTCCAAACAACCTCATCTTATCAAAATTGGTTGACAATGATATGGCTTTAATTTTTGAAGCTGCAAAAGTTGGAAATGTTGGATTTCTAATTATAATTTCACGCTCTTATCCTTGCCTTATCTGGAAACAAGACAAAAACAAAATGAGTATTTTTCACATTGCTATTTTATACCGGCAAGAGAGTGTGTTCAATCTAATTTATGAGATAGGTGCGGGCATGAATAGCCTTGCATCCTATGCTACTTTAGAAACCAATGAGAACATGTTGCATTTAGCTGGAAAATTGGCTCCTTTAAATCAACTTAATATCGTATCAGGAGCAGCCCTTCAAATGCAACGGGAGTTGTTGTGGTTCAAGGTGAGTTATAATATTATTAATTGTTTGTCTTTATTATAAAGATTGCATATATATGGTTCAACTTTTACCGGTAAATTTTTACCTTGTCAACAATAGGAGATAGAAAAGATTGTGCCGCAGTCATACGTGAATAGAAAGAATTCAAAAGGCAACACACCTAAGGAGATATTTAGAAAGGAGCACAAAGATTTGCAGAAAGATGGTGAAAAGTGGATGAAGGACACAGCAAAGTATTGCATGCTAGTGGCAACATTGGTTACCACTGCGATTTTTGTTGCAGCCTTCATTGTAGTAGCTATCAGCAATCAAGAAACAAGGACTCCAATTTTTTTAAGAACTAATTGGTTTATGTTATTCTTCATAACAGATGCAATAGCAATGTGTTCCTCTTCTACTTCAATACTAATTTTCTTGTCAATTCTCACGTTACATTGCACAGAAGATGATTTCTTAAAATCATTACCTTCGAAGTTGATGTTCGGACTTGCCACACTCTTCATCTCCATGGTGGGCATGATGCTAGCATTCAGCGCAACTTTCTTTTTGGTGTATACAAACACAAGGGCATGGGCTTCGGTTGTTGTAATCACTTCGGCTTGTATCCCAATTATTTCTTTTCTTCTGCTACATAGTCAACTTTGGGTTGATACATTCCTCTCAACATACAAGTCTAGATTTCTTTTTCGACCATATAAATATAGACTTTTCTAGCAGAAGATGCTGATTGGGAAATTGACCTACAGAAAGTATGAAATCCATGGCCAAGAAATAGGAAGGAAAGGTGTTGGAGGTTCACGAGATATTGAACAAGGAAGGCCAATGAAATACTTGATCGCAAATAAAGACTTTGGATTGATGTTTGTCTTAAATATTATTCCATGAAGACTTACTGTGTACACTCTAGCCTATAGCACATGTTTTTAATTTTAATATAATTTGTTTAAAAAAATCGCAAAACAGTCTTAGAAAAGAATAGAAAAAAAAAATAACAATAATGAAAAAGAAAGAATATATATATATATATATATATATATATATATATATATATATATATAATAACATGTTCACCGTATGTTTTTCAACAAAATTATTTCCTTTCGAAAAGAAGACTAAGAATCTAATGTAAATGAAACTACAACATTTACTAAAGGCTATACCAAGAACCTAGATAAATCAAAATTTTCGTTAATGAAAAAGAATGCATTTTTATGAACAATTATCGTCCTTTTTATAAGCAAGGTGACTTTCATATACATAGTAACTTCTTCCTTGTAAAGTATATTAAGAAATTCACATCTTCTTAATAATTTAATCATTTAAGTTTTAGAATAAGTGATAATTTAAAATAGTATTATCGTGAGTTTGAACCACGATTTTTACCGTTTACTCCCATTTTAATTAAAATATTTCACTTATTGTTCACCTTTTTCTATCAAATTAAGCCCCTCTCCCTTATCCTATTGCCCTCCATATAATTGCCAACCTTACAGATGCCTTCAAATCCATGGTTAATGTAAGACAATTTAGTTTATATTGAATAAATTTGTTACTTGTTGATTTATTTAATTGAGCATATAGCATGTAACTTATTTAGAATAACCTTCAAGTTACTTATAATAATCTTTTTGAGGAATTCATCATACAAAAAAAGTTGAACAAAAAGACTTTGAAGAAACTCAATGAGATTGATCTTGAAAAGGATAAATTGCTTGAAATTGAAAGATTCACGCACATGTTGTGTGTAACATCTTGAAATCTGAAAATGGTGTGTTGATTGTTGAAGTAACATCGCTGGAGAATTAATTTAAAAAAAAAAAAAAAATCCAAAATCATATGAAAAATTTATATAGTGATAAGCTTGATAAAATGTTGCATGATCACAAATATTCTTTTGATAGATCAAGTTTGGGTATTTATTTTTCTGCATCTTCTTCTAATGTTGTGTCTTCTTCTAAGACCGTGTTTGTTAAACCTAAGACGGAAGAGGTCAAAGTTGATGTAGCGTGTCTGGATAAGGACAAAGTGTTTGTTCAAATGACTATGAAAAGCCTAAATCCAAGGCTCCTTCAAGGAAAAAAAAAATTCAAGTCAAGTTTGTTCTCACTTTTCATCATTGCGGGATCATTAATCATACTAGACCAAATTGCTTTCAGATTCAATCCTAAAAACCTTGGTCCGAGAAGCATGGTCATAGGAAAGATGAATCTAGTATTGAGAACAAGTTGAAAGCTTTAATTGCTCAACTCAAGCTCATTAGTAAGAGGAAGCTTTAATTTCCACTGATGTTCTACAAGGGGAAGCTGCTGCTGCCTTGCTTACTGCTTGTTTGACAGTCTTTTCTGGTTGTGATAATCTCATGTTGGAAGGTGATGCCCTTCTAGTTGTGTTGGCCATTAACAATCTTTCCTTATTCTCTTCTGGGTCTTTTGTTAATTGTATTTCTGATATTAGTATTGTTCTTTCTTCCTTTCAAAGTGGGAATGCTTTGAAAGTTTTTCAATGTGTCAATTTTTGTGCACATGCTTTTAACTAAATAAGCCGCTTCCAATTTTGTTTTTAAAAGTATTCTCACAGGATCTCCTATTCGAATGGGAAAGATCCTCTCCTGTAATCTTGTAATCCTGTTTTCCATATTCAAATAGAAAAGACAAAAAAAAAAAAAAAAAAAAAGAGCTAATTAGTGAGAAATTGGCTAAGTTGTCAAAATCTTCTGAAAAGAAAAATACCACTCATGTGACTTGTGACCAAATCCTGACCCCACCTAAAAGTAAGCAAGTTTGGGTGAACAAGGAAGACAAGTGTGTTTGGTTGTTCACATTGCACTCAAAGTCCTTGACACGTGTCTAAGCTATCTAGATAGTGGTTGTTCTAAACACATGTCAAGTGACAAGACAATGTTTGAAGGAATTGAAAAAGTGTAAGGGTGGTAATATTACATAATGAGAATGGTAGTAAGTCTAAAGTCACTGGAAAATGTACAGTTGATATTCCAGGTATTCCTATTCTTTATGATGTGTTATATGCAGAATGACTCAAGGCAAATTTATTGAGCATATGTCAATTCTATGAATGATTTTGGGGTGCAATTTTTCAAGAAAGAATGCAACATCTTTTATAGCAAAGGTAAATGAATCATGGGTGAAGAACGGACAACATACAACTGCATGGACTCTCTCCGAATTCTAAGATAGCTGCAATAAAGTAATAGCTGATGAAGGAGAACTATGGCATCAACAGCTGGATCGCTTGAATTTCATCAACATAGAGAGTGGCATCTCGAAGTAACTCATCATTTGTGGCTCAAAGCTTGACATTCGTTTCTAAAGGACAATCAACAATTTTACAATCAGTAAGAGTCTAGCCTGTGAGAAGAGATCAGAAACATATTTAGCTTAAGAGAGATAATAATCATCTGAATTAGAAGATAGTACTTCTAATCCAAGAAAGTAGGTAAGAAAGCCAAATCCTTCATCTACAATTGTTGGATCAAAAAATGTTAGAGGTTATGAATGTCGGCAGCATCGTCTCTAGTAATAATTGTATTATCAATGTATAGTTAAAAAAGAATGAGGATAACATCAGATCGCCGAATAAAAAAGTGAAGAGTCATAAGAGTTAGAAGCAAACCCAATTTGTTCGATAGTAGAGCTGAATTTGGCAAATCAAGCAAGTGGAGCTTTTTCAACCCATACAACGCTTAGTGGAGCAGCAAACTTTGTGTGGAGGATGAGTGTGTACAAGAGGCGGCTGCATATAAACTTCTTCACTAAGATTACCATCGAGAAATTTATTTTTCACATCCATCTCAAAAAGATCCCAATGACGAACTGAGGCAACGACAAGGAGAGATTAGACAAAGGTAAGTCAAGTCACCAGTGCAAATGTCTTCTCATAATCAATTACATACTCCTAATTGAACCCCTTAGTCATAAGATGTGTCTTGCATTGCTCAATAAATTCATTAGATTTGGTCTTAGTCAGATACCCTGTTAAAATATCTAGAGAAAATAGAACTTTGAACTGAATACTATATATATTTCTATATCTTTGAACTGTGTACAAGAAAGAGCTATTTATAGTTGAATAAAGCCAATTAAAATAGGAAATGCAATCAAGGAATTAGTGGACAATGTTACAGAATAATATCAACATATACAAGGAAATATAATCAACATAGACAAGAAAATAAACCTGCAGGCAAACAGCATAATATATTATGAATATATTCTAACGGACACAATGAAGAAGACATGACAAGAGTATTAGACAAACAAAAACTCCACGAATAATAGACTGATACACTCCCTCAGCAAATCAATCCAACCTGATGGAGTGCAATGCAGTTTCTGTCAGGACTTGAGGATTTATTACTGATCAGCATTTCACAAAAACTAAGGAAATGCAGTTGGACCAAGTCTGAAAACTTGTAAACGGTTGTAACAGAATTAAAGACATAAAACAGCTATGTAGTTAGAGATAACATGCTATCTCTATATAATTTACTAATTAATAGAATTATAATTGAAATAGAAGTGATCCTCCAGCTAGCCGTTGCTTCCTTGTTCCTTCGACTCTTGGAGATAGTCCTCATGGCTTTTTAATCCTTTTGTCACGTAACAGGATAGTGCAAGGGAGAATGTGCAGCCGACAAGTAAAAGGAAACATGAAATGTATTAATAAAGATAAAGAGATTAAAATTCAACCAAAATACATAACGTGGAAACTAAAATAAATCAACAGGATAAGATTATTTGGTTATAAAACAGTGGACACACCAAAGATGTTCAAACAGAAAATACAGCACAAGTATAATATATACGATCATCAGTAAGTGGTATCCCTTACTTTTCCAATGCAGCACCCAATTTCTTCATTTCTTCCGTCTGTTTCTTCATAGCGTCAGTTAGCTCATCCTTCTGCCTGTTCATAGCGCCGGTGAGCTCGTCCTTCTGTTTCTTCATAGCGCCAGTGAGCTCATCCTTCTGTTTCTTCATAGCGCAAGCGAGCTCATCCTTCTGAGTTTTCATCTGAGTTTGCATTGCTGCTAACTGAGTTTTTAACTCTTCAAACTTAGCATCAAAATGCGTCTTCATCTCCGTAAGCAGAGCTTGAATCTCCGCAACTGATATATTCAATAGCACGCATATTAATCTTAGGCTCTTAGCATTCTTTCTTTAGACCGACACCTTAAACGGCATAACCTAGCTAGCTAACACGCACACGCAGATTGCAGTTTTAATATGACAAATAGCCAACATAACATTCTTTGGTGCTAGCGCTTGTCTCTCCAATACCTGAGATCACGAATGGCACTAGATAATGCTCAACAACTCCCAAGCAGTTTTAATACGTGTAAAAGCTAGCCTTAAAACACCCCAAATTAATCACATAACTTGAAAATTTATATATATGCAAACCCGCGCACACATATCCGAAGTTTCATAGCTGATGATTGGAAGGAAAAACCTGTTGTTCGGCTTTTACTTGCGTCATCATGTTTCTTATCCTTGCTTTTCCCACCCTTGTGGGTATAGCCAGGCTTCGAATGTTCTGCATCAGCCATTTTGGCCTTGTAAAATCAGTAAGTGTAATTAGTCACGAACGCCACCAAACAATGCTCAACAACTGATCAATCATATCATTGATATGTCTATAAATTATATAAGTGATCAGAAAGCTAGTCTGGGAGCCATATATAATTTTAGTTTTGAAGCAGCATAATTAAAAAGATAAAAGATTTAAAACAAAATTGATTGTTGAAACTATTAAATAATTAAATAATTATTTAACAACCATTGAGAACATTTAAATATAACTCGTAATTTTTTTTTTTTTATGTTAATTTATTTTAGACTGTTTTTTTATATTTTGATTTTTCTCTATGATCATCAACACTTGAACTACAATTAGATAGTTTACAAAATTAAAATATATAAAGAATGTATATATACTCATCAACCCATGATATAACTTAATAAAAGAAAAATACAAATATAAAAATTTTGAAAGATAAGTTGATGACTTAAGTGTAAATTGAGAAAATAAATCCATGTGTAATTAAGATTGATAACATATTTAAAAAAATTCAAGAAACTCTATTTTTGCCCTAGCTAATTTCTTTAAAAATTTATTATAATATCTAGTTTTTCTATTTTTTTTTCCCTGGTTTTCATTCTCAGTTATTAAAATTCATGTACATAGAAAAATGTGAAGAAAAATACTTGTTTTGGCGGCATCATCCACATAAAAGAAGCAACGACCATCTACTGCTATTTACCTTTCTTGGCGACATCATCCCAATGAAGAAAAAAGGATTAAAAAAGCATTTTGAGAAACATCTACTGCTATTTGCCGTTTTAGTCTATTACCACTATTAATTTTCACAGTGATGTTTGTGGGATGACAACTTGTATTGCTATTATGTTGAGATAGTGTGGGCAACGTGGGTCCACAGAGAGCCCCACAACTCGTGTGGAACTTATATAGATACCACATATCTAATAATGAGTTTAATAAGTATGAAGATATATGAGAGAAGGACTCAAGAAAGATATGTAGCATATCTCTACATGAAATGTATACTAAGGCCTAGCCGATACGGGTAGCTATTCATTTTTAGGGTGGGCAAGAGGACAACGAGCCATTATAACCTATGTTAAATAACATTTTTTATGCTAGCAACGGGGCTTTTGCCCCCTCTCACCACTTACTGGCTCTGCCCCTGATGTTAGCTAATGTTGAATGGATTAGCTTGTGTAACAATCTACCTACTAGGTTTAACTTTGTGTGTGTATTTGTTTTTCTCTTGCTTCCTTAGCAAATGGAGAAAGATAACCTTGTATGCTTAAGAGTATTTGCCCTATGATTTTACAGGCTAAAAGTGCATTTTTAAACAAATCGCGAAAGTATCTTTTAGGATTATAGTTTTAAAATATAGTTATTTGAAAACCTAAAAAAATTTAGGCTTTCAAATTATAGTCAAGGGGTTGAGTTACTAAAAACACACGATTTGAAAGGCAAAACTACAATTTTAACAAATTCTTAGATCAACAAATAAACATATATATCAGCTTTAATTATAAAGAGGGAAAATTGCAAAGTACTATTGGAGGGAATTAATACAATGCTCACAATATAAATCTAGATATGTATCGTGTACAATGTATGTATAGTAATATAACAATATTACCCTAACAAAAGTCCCAAAAGCCTTATATGATGAAAGTCCTGAAATCTAATTGAAGAAGGAAAGGAAACATATATATAAATTAGTCCGGGAAAAAAAAGATAATTAAAACTCAGCTCAATCTTATTAACTGTAATGTTATTTAGTGGACTTTTATACTACTGTCATATTATATATATAAAAAATAATAAAAAATTGTTTGCAAAAAAAAATATTATATAAAAATTAAAGATAAAAGAAAACATAAAATCAAAAATATAAATTAAACCCTTTCATCACAGCCAATGCTAAAGTACAAAGGACCTCACTGAATCTTTGTTTCACATCACTAACAAAAGAAGAGATGACATACTAATTAACACTACAAGAAATTAGGTCTTTAGGGGCGACTCAAAGTCGCCCCTAAAGGTCCTAAAGTGGACGCTGTTGCCAACAGCGTCGACTTTTCGACCCTAAAGGTGTCGACGCTAATAGTCCGACCCTAATGATCAAATGTTTGATTATCAGGGTCCACTTAAAAGTCGACCCTAATGATCACTTTTAGCGTCCACTTTATCGACCCTAAAAGTCACAATGTTTTGACCCTAAAGATGATGTACACGGAAGAGAAAGTCGACCCTAATAGACAAGCATTAGCGTCCACTTTTAGTTAACCATTAGGGTCCACTTTGTCGACCCTAATGGTCCTTAAAAAAAAAAAATAATAATAACTATCAGCGTCCAAACTAAAGTGAACGCTGATAGTTAACCATTAGCGTCCACAAAGTGGACCCTAATGGTCCTCAAAAATTAAAAAAATAAATAAAAAATAAAAAATAAAAAAAATAAAAAATTAACTATTAGCGTCCAAACCAAAGTGGACGCTAATAGTTAACCATTAGCGTCCACAAAGTGGACCCTAATGGTCCTAAAAAATTAAAAAAAAAATAATCTGCGATCGATCGCACTTGGAGTGCGATCGATCGCAGTACCAGTAGGTTTTCGACATTTTGAGATCGATCGCAGTTGGAGTGCGATCGATCGCAAAATATAAAAAACCTGCTTGAAAACCCTCTGGTACTGCGATCGATCGCACTTGGAGTGCGATCGATCGCAGAACCAGGGAACACTGGTATGAGTAACATACATCGGCTAACTCCTAACCACAATACTTCTAACATATATCAATAACAGTCCCACTAATACATGTTAACTCCAATATAATGAAGTAACAAAGTGAGACATCTACAGTCCCAAGACAATCATTGAAAAAATGCCCGCCAGCCCCCATTAAACATGACTCTTACAAAGGCTATCAAGTCAAAATCCCATTCACAGCCAAAATAGTGAGCTGGTCAAGAGTTGGGTCTACAGGACACTAATTTAGTTGGTAGGAAACAAGTCGGACCATCAGAAAGTAGAGAATTATTGCACAAACATTTGATGTAAATATGCATAATAATATTGGTAATCAATAACTCAATAATAATTAATAGTAAAATGGGGAGCAAAGGGAATGTTAAGCTAATAGGTTCAATGGCTTCAAGGTATAATTGATGTAAAAAACAATTCATTTCACATATGAAAAAGACAGTTAACAAGGCTAGGAAGTTTAGTTTTTCCAATGGTTTGATCCAAAAAGCGGATCAGCTGGGAGACATGTTCATCAGTCCAAGCACCTTGTCAGGTTCTGTTGTCATTACAGTGAATTCAATGGCAGTACCTTTTACTTTTCTATTGTATATTTTTCGTTTATATTAATGAAATAATTATCTCCAAAGATGAAAGATAAGCGTCTGCTTTTCATATAAATGTAGATTTCCCGCAAGAAGATTGCCACCAAACTAAATTGGCAAGCAATAAAAAAAGGTGGTCCTCTCATCCAACCTAGCGTTGGGCAGGTTTCAAATCATCTCTTTTATATAATTTTTGGTGAGTAGGGGGAAGGGTGCCTTCCCTGTAGATTTTGACAGTTACAGGCAGCAAAGAGACATTAAAACAGCTACAATATAAACTTTCTTAACCCACATTTGCCTATATTATAACAAAAACCTACTATCATTGTTTGTTGAAACTGGCACCACAATCCCTATGGACCGCCAAGATTAAACGACCACACACACATGTATCTACTGGAAAATATACCCCAGTTTCTGGGTATTTGGTCAACTTCAATTATAAATAATTTCTGGCACTGCACCTCCTTTTGACATTCAAAAGTGATAATGATTCAGATGAAGAGCAGCTTTTCCTTAATAATTCACTCTCCCATAATAATTTAGTGCATGCATGTGTGTTAAAGGATGAAAAATGAGCATGAATAGTGCTTGTCTCTTCAAGATATCAGAATAAGAATATCAAAAAATATGGGAGAGTGAGAACTGAGAACAAAATGCTTACATAGCAATGTTGAAGAAAACAACAAAACTGGCGCTTCTAAATAAGGCACTTTGTGGAACAGATTTTCCTTTGTAAGGGTAAAACAGAGACAAAAACCCAGCCACAGTAGTAGCAATGAGAAATGCTACAGACAAATACCCCAAAACGACAGTTGGATCAGAGGGGTTCTTGCAGATAACAACACCTTTCCCTGTTATTGGAGTTCCAGCTGCTGGCTGCAGAGATCAGAGAGAACAAGACGAATACTCAGACAGCAACCAAGAAACAATATAACCATTAAAAGAATGGAGAATATTTAGCTTCAATGGACAAATCATTCAAAGCATAAAAATAAGTAACTAAAGGTCAGAGCAAGTTGTGCTCCACTTCTTGGACTCCTATAAAATGTAATTTTTAATACATTTTATAACTTTACCGGAAATGGGTGTCAAGTTATTCATCAAAAGGAAATGGGTGTCAAGTCAACCGGTGCTACTCAGCTCTTCTCCTTGTACAATCCATCGTATGTGTAAACTTTACCGGTGTAACTGCTTTTAGATTCATGGCCACGAATGACTCTAACAGGCACATGTTGCTCCACACAGTTCTGCCATTGAGCACATAGCAGGTACAAGTCAACTAATATGATTTCAAATTCAGAAGGCATTCAACACACTCACTGATTCTTGTGCTAAACTGATTCTTGCTCATAATATCACTTAGAGCTTCTGGGCTAAAAGCAGAATGACTTACCCAACAAAATTAAAAATAAAAGCAGAATGGATCAACAACTAGTGAGAGTGTGTTGATCTGATCCACACACTCTCACTGGTCAACATGACAACAATATCACTTTGAGCTTCTGGTTAAAAGGAGAACAGATCAGAAAGTACCATTGCAGGTAACAATAGAAAATCACTTTTTTTTTACAAGTAACAATAGACAAAGGACTTAGGAGAGCTATAAAATACACACCTTGAGCGCCAAATTTCCACGCTCCATCTTTTGGTCTTGGATCTGATGCTTATTGCCAGTTAAATTATGTCCACCTTGACCAGTATACACAACATCATCAGCATTATCAAGGTCATCTTCATACATCCCGGACAAAACAATGGCAACTGCAACTGGGAACGTGTAGTTCCTATACTCCTATTTAGGAAAAAAAAAATTTCCTCATCAATTCTAGTTTAATTCTGATTACTAAGTGGAAGAACATTAAATTTCTAACTACATCAACAAGAAGAAAGACTACTCAGTCAGGAATAGCCTTTAATTATTCAATCCTTGGTTTACAGAAAAGCAGCATTAACACAATAGATAACATGACACACATTAGGCTAGAACAAGAAAAACTTATACACCAAGAAAACTGTAAATAGGTTGGCCTTGTTTTCTTTTGATTGTTATATGCATACAATCAAGTTGCAAATCACTAGCACTAGTACTGTGGAACAGTCGAAACTAAGATCTCTAGTTCCCAAGGCAGAGCCTCAACTAACTATGCTATGTTTGCGGGTGGTAAATAGCTTAGCATCCCTAGATAGAATGGTCCTAAGAGGCACTAAAAGCTTTAGGTACATAAACCATAAGCTATTGAGAAGTGTAAGGATCATGAGCTGCAAATTAGCTTGAGCAATATCATTTCACAAGGCTTTGAAAAACATAAAAGACATTCCAGTACCACCTCTGTGACTACCAAACAAGTAAACAAAAAGTAATCAACTACTTATTCGTCCACGCATTGACTGATAAATTTCAGAAGAGTATTTAATATGAGAAGGCCTTATTGGCTTATATCAATCATGTATTCAATCAAAATGAACAGAACTCCAACTCAAATCAAAAATGAAAATTTACAGGAAGAAAATTTATTGGCTGCCAATTGATTGCATTCTTAGACATCCCTAATCAAAGAGCAACATGATTAAATTACCCCTTTACTGTAACTCTGCCCCATATAATCAATCCCGTTCAGCCAGTGACTGTGAAAACCAACAGCAACCATTTCAGCCCGTGCATAGAACTGATGCCCAACCTTAATTCCTGTCATCAAGAGCACTTATTAACACCTCTTAATAAATGGTTTTCACATTGATAGTGCAAAAGTCAAAATCAAATATTATAGGATGATAAACAAGCAAACTGCTACTAAAACACATATAACCAGAAAAGCAATGTAAGAAAAAGCAACAAACCTGGAACATCACCAATTCTTTTCACAGGGTTCAAGATTTCGTTAGCCTCCATCATCTGCCAGATAGTTCCATTTGGAAGAAAAATGGTTGAATTACATCAGAATGTGATAATTACAAAGATTTCACAATCATATTCTCCACAACCAACACAATCTACCATTCCAAAAATTATTATATAACAATGATGGACACAAGAACTAATATCATTGCCACATTATCATCACCATTATCAATACAATTAATAACCCTTTTTCCTTTTGATGAATAACTTGGCACCCATTTCTAATACAATTATTTGGTTGGTCAATAAACATCTCCTCGTTCGGAACAAGGAACATCAACCACTTTCTCAGAAACCAAACAGAGAGTAACCCACACTGCATTGCAAACTCTTGACAAAATAAAGTCAGAGAAATGCTTAAGAGCAAATAAGAACGTGCACATTGGTGATTAAAGCCTGAAACTACATATATGACTGAATGCCGCAATGAAATCCGTGGGTTCCCAACGCCAAATTAGAATTACCCAATTCAGATTTGAGATACTCAACATAAATCACCAAACACAAATCAAAGTCAACTACAAAATCTAACCCAACAAAATGAGAAATAATAAAAATCAAGGTCACACCACTCTTCTCAGCAACCGAAATCCACCTCAAGCAAATTCAATATTATCAAAAACTAATCCAAATCTTCTACAACAACAAGAACACCGGCCACAAAAATTGCAAAAATTTAAAGTTTAAAGAGGTTACCTCGAGGATTTTTCTCCCCTTCTTTTTCTTTTTCTTCTCTGGTTTCCCCGAACGATCCACCCTCTCTCCCCTCTCTCTTTCTTTCTCTCTCCCCCTCTCTCTCTCTCCCTCTTTCAGCTTCTCAGCAAAGCCTTGTATGAAAGCTTTCGTCGGTTAAAGTTTGGGAGAGCAGCGGTAGAGAGATTGAGAGTGAGAGTGATGAGGGAGGTGAGTGAGAGGGGTGTTAGGGAGGATTCTGGTGTTTTGAAGGTTTGGGGAAAAAAAAGACGCGGTTTATGAAATTTTTGATCCGAAAATTTCAAATACCCGCCACTGGATGGCGCTTATTTTTCGCACTCAATAGGGGCGACTCGCCCCTAATGAGCCTCAAATTTATTTATTTTTAAAAAAAAAAATTATACTTATAATTTTTTAATTTTTATTTATTTTATTTATTTTTGTTTTTCTTTATTTTCTCCTGTAATATGTTTTTATTATTATAATATTAACTAATAATTTCCGTTTAATAAATTTTTATAATAAAGATCATTAAGTTGATATTTATCTTATAATTAATTATAAGATCAATACAAAATCCAAAGATAATATAACTAATGCACTAAGATAATATAAAAAGCTTATAGTTCAATTGAATGTTCGATTGAACCTTCAATTGTATTCAGTTTGATCGATCAATTGATCTTATCATGATCAATCTAACTAATTCATTAGGATCAATCGGATGTTTGATCGATCAATTGAATCTATTACGATCAATCGAACTAATTCACTAGGATCGATTGGATTTTCGATCAGATGCTTGATCTTGTCACGATCAATCAAACTAATTCACTGGGATCGATTGGATGTTTGATCGATCGGATTTTCGATCGAACATTTGATTGATCATTTGATTCTATCACGATCAATCGAACTAATTCACTTGAATCGATCGGATTTTTGATCAGATGTTTGATCCTATCACAATCAATCGAACTAATTCACTATGATCGATCATTTGATCTTATCACAATCAATCGAACTAATTCACTAGGATCGATCGGATGTTCGATCAAACATTTGATCTTATCACGATCAATCGAACTAATTCATTGGGATCGATCGGATGTTTGATCGATCATTTAATCCTATCACGATCAATCGAATTAATTCAATTTCAATTTCAATTGTTTCAATCATTTGATCTTATCACAATCAATCGAACTAATTCATTATGATTGATCGGATATTCGATCAATCCTTCAATTTCAATTGTTTCAAGTTTGATCGATCATTGATTCTATCATGATCGATCGAACAAATGCACTAGGACCAAACGGATGTTTGAACGAACCTTTAATTTGTTTGAAGTTTGATCAATCATTTGATCCTATCACGATCGATCGAATATCTGATAATTTATATAAAATAAATAATGACATATTATCAGAGGTAAATTTTTGGGAAATAACATTTTATAAAAGTTTATTTTTATTTTTTAGAAAATTTGTAATTTATAATTTTATAATTTTATAAATTTTATAAAATTTATAATTTCATTTTTTTTAGACCATTAATTTTATTTTATTTTTATTTTTCTACATACTCTTAAGCGTCCACAAAGTCGACCCTAATACTTAACTATTAGGGGCGACTTTCAAAGTCGACCCTAATACTTAAGTATTAGCGTCCACTTTTAGTGGATGCTATTGCCCATCAATTTTATTTTTTTATTTTTATTTTTATTTTTCTACCTACTCTTTAGGGTCGACAAATACTTAACTATTAGGGTCGACTTTCCAAGTCGACCCTAATGATGAGTCTTTAGAAAGTCGAGCCTAATGATGAGTCTTTAGCGTCCACTTTTAGTGGATGCTATTGCCCATCAATTTTAATTTTTAATTTTTTTTACCTACTCTTTAGGGGCGATAAAGTCGCCCCTAATAGTTAAGCATTAGGGTCGACTTTGAAAGTCGACCCTAATGATGCATCTTCAGCGTCCACTTTTAGTGGACGCTATTGCTCATCAATTTTAATTTTTAATTTTTAATTTTTAATTTTTTTTACCTACTCTTTAGGGGCGCTAAAGTCGCCCCTAATAGTTAAGCATTTGGGTCGACTTTGAAAGTCGACCCTAATGATGCGTCTTCAGCGTCCACTTTTTGTGGACGTTATTGCCCATCAATTTGAATTTTTAATTTTTTTAAAATTTTTTTTACCTACTCTTTAGGGGCGATAAAGTCGCCCCTAATAGTTAAGCATTAGGGTCGACTTTGAAAGTCGACCCTAATGATGCGTCTTCAGCGTCCACTTTTAGTGGACGCTATTGCTCATCAATTTTAATTTTTTATTTTTTTTTTAATTTTTTTTTACCTACTCTTTAGGGGCGACTTTATCGCCCCTAATAGTTGATGTAGATTGGAATTTAAGGCTTATCTTATCTTATCTTTTAGTCTTTTATTAGGTTTCTTTGTTAGTCGTTTATTCTATCTTATCTTTCAGTCTTTATTTGAATTAGGTTTCTTTGTTAGTCTTTTATTTGGTTTAGTTGTCTTTCGTAGACTTCTAAATAAACTTTATTTCATTGTTATTTTAGGGTTAGGAGTCTTGGGCTATAAATATATGCTTATAGCCTTTAACAATTCAGTTTATGATTATTATTGAGTTTGTTTAATAAGAATTACTCAGAGTTGAGTTTCTTTGTGTTTTCCTTAAAGCATAGATAGTCTCTATTGTTTAAGAAGATTTTTTAGATTCTTGAGATAGTCTCACAATCTTAGGAATATTTATCCCTTCTACTTGCTGTTTTTCTTGTTCACCACAATCCTACGCTGCATCAGTTGGTATCAGAGCTCAATTATTTTCCATGAATGGGGAGGAGCAACCGCTTTGCAGACATGAACGAGGTGCACGTGCGCACGGAGACAACATGCAAGGAGCAACCGGCGATTCGTTTGAGGCACATGAGTAGTGGGCCGAACAATTGTCGTCGCCAACCAAGACCGCGATTCGCAGAGGCGGAAGGCAAATCTATTGCTGAACCTTGGCAACACATGAAGGATCAATTCAGGGCTATGATGGATCAAATTGAAGACTTCAGTACCCAATTATCCAACTTGTGTAGTCAACATGGGAACGGATCTAGACGCCCGTTTGCGGAGCGCCGAACGCAAGGACGTCAGCACCTTGCGCAAGCTCATGCCAATCGGCAGGTAAGTAGATTCGAACTCAAAATTCCGAAATTCGACGAGGATCTAGAACCCGACGAATTTCTGGATTGGGTGTTGGCTGTTAAAGAGGTTTTTGAATTCAACGGGGTGCCCGATGAACAACAAGTCTCTTTGGTGGTACATACATTCCAGGGAAGAGTTGGTACGTGGTGGCAACAACTGAAGAGAACTAGAAAGCGGGAAGGCAAATTGAAGATCAATAGTTGGGAGAAA
>NC_081542.1:21711209-21714722 GCF_901000735.1 Corylus avellana
ATTAGGGTCGACACCCAAGTCGACCCTAATGATAACTCTTTAGCGTCCACAAAAAGTGGACGCTATTGGTGGTTAAATGTATTTTTTTTAATTTTTTTTAATTCCTGCACACACTCTTTAGGGTCGACTTTGTCGCCCCTAATACTTAAGCATTAGGGTCGACTCTCAAGTCGACCCTAATGATAACTCTTTAGCGTCCACTAAAAGTGGACGCTATTGGTTATGAATATTAGGTTTTTTTAATTTTTTTTTAATTCCTCCCCACACTCTTTAGGGTCGACAAAAGTCGACCCTAATACTTAAGCATTAGGGTCGACTTGAGAGTCGACCCTAATGATAACTCTTTAGCGTCCACAAAAGTGGACGCTATTGGTGGTTAAATGTATTTTTTTTTAATTTTTTTTAATTCCTGCACACACTCTTTAGGGTCGACTTTGTCGACCCTAATACTTAAGCATTAGGGTCGACACTCAAGTCGACCCTAATGATAACTCTTTAGCGTCCACTCTTAGTGGACGCTATTGGTGGTTAAATGGATTTTTTTTTTTAATTTTTTTTAATTCCTCCCCACACTCTTTAGGGTCGACAAATACTTAAGCATTAGGGTCGACTCTCAAGTCGACCCTAATGATAACTCTTTAGCGTCCACTAATAGTGGACGCTATTGGTGGTTAAATGGATTTTTTTTTAATTTTTTTTAATTCCTCCCCACACTCTTTAGGGTCGACTTTGTCGACCCTAATACTTAAGCATTAGGGTCGACTCTCAAGTCGACCCTAATGATCACTCTTCAGCGTCCACTCTTAGTGGACGCTATTGGTAAATAAAATGATTTTTTTTTTTTAATTTTTTAATTCATCCATACACTCTTTAGGGTCGACAAAGTCGACCCTAATGATTAGGCATTAGCGTCGACTTGAAAAGTCGACGCTAATGATCTTTTTCCCGCCTTTTGAATATTTCCCGCGAGTATATTAGGGTCGAGTTATTAGCGTCCACCTTAGAGTGGACGCTATTATTCATCTTTTGGGTCGACTATTAGCGTCCACTTGGATGTGGACGCTAATACATAACTATTAAGGGCGACTTTCAAAAGTCGCCCCTAATAGTTGAGTATTAGGGGCGACTTTATAGTCGCCCCTAATGAGTCGCCCCTGATGACTCAGTTTCTTGTAGTGTAAGGAACCAGGTTTCAAGTGAATTATACTAAAAAATATATATACTAAAAATTAAGAAAATATAGAAAAGTTGTTTTTGTTTTGACTAATTTTCTGGTTCTTTTTATACTTTTTGGCGGCCAAAATGAAATTTCTATATAAGTCTAAGCTAGGATTCATTTCATAATGTGAAACGCTTCATCACCTGCATGCAATAGATAAACTAGATCTCTATCAAACATATATATATATAACAAATTAATTTCAACATGCCATATATTTTACAACCAAAAAAATCATAATGTAAAGAAATATATACCTGAACAGAGAAGATAATCACTCAAAAATATCACTCGATCTCTCTCAACAAATCAATCCAATTACCTGAAGGATTGCAAATGCAGTTGCTCTCAACCCTTCAAGATTTATAGCAAAAACCTAAGAGACCATCACTAATTAATAATTATAACAAAGTCAATGCAATAAGCTGGCTTTTCATTTCTTTTTTCCTTAAGACTGTTGTCACCCCAGAGATTTCATTATTCAATCTTCCTCGTGTCAGATAATATTAATAGTTTGATGGAAGGGCTGTGCTGAGGGTGCGTGTTTTATGCCGGCGTAGATGGACAAAGGGATTTAAAATCAAACTGAGACAAAGCATAAAAAAATATTAACATATAGTGTCTTAATTTTTTTAATTATCGATAAGGGTTTAATCGACCTTAGCTGAGCCGAGTGTTGAATGTTTAAACCTGTTTCTTTCAAAAAAAAAAATTAACAAGAGCTGCGTTAATCAAACTTATTACAGAACTAGACAATCTATTCATTTATTTTTCGAACTAGAGTTAATTTTTATCTTTTTAAATACTTAACATGTACTCAATTCAAGTTAAAAATAATAAAAATAAAATTATACGAGCTTAAACATACTGAGCTAAGTAAAAATAAAAAATAACATTTTAACAAGAGAAATTATACACACTTTTACTCTCACTCTCATTTTTACTCTTTATTACATGGCTGTTAAAATTACTGTTGGATTTGTGATGGATCACTATTAAATTTTGATATAAAGATAATTTTAAAAACCATGTCAGAGAGTGTAGAAGTGTGTTTAGCATTACTCTTTTGACAAATATTAATTTTTTTGAAAATTGAAATTAATAAATTTGCCCTAAAAAATGGTCACGTGCTGTTTGTTTGTGGGTAGACATTATAACCTCAATGGTAGATTTTGGGGACATTGTAAAAATTAAAACAATAGGGAGGAGGACATTGCAAATTTGTTCATAGTTAAAAGGGCCGAGGTAAATGTAGTTTCCCCATTTCTCTTTCTCTTAAAAAAAATTTGTGCCAGATCGATGAAAGAAAATAATCTCCATTTACTGCAAAATCAATTAAAAATAAATAAATAAAGAATCCTTTGAAAGCAACAAAATGAAAAACAACTTACAGTCTTGAAAAATGAAAAATCAAAGAAATGTTTGTGAAATTGTAGAATTACCAAAATTTTATAAGCGAATATATATATGAGTCATAGACTCAATAAATATATTAAAAACTAACCTCTGTAATATGAGGCTTCACTTTTATGAATATCTCTAACCTCCTGCATCATTAGTTTTATATATATATATATATATATAGATTTGTTTTAATTTTGACACATATATTATATTCAAATAAAAATGATTGAAAATAACATAAATCTAAATGTTTGTTAATTAGTGTTATGTGAAGAAAGTTATTTGTTAATATTTTGACATTTATTTTATTTTTGGATAAAAAAAAAATAGAGAAAAAAATTAGCAGCCATACCCATAATATTTATTCATCTCCTTCTCTGCCCTCAAGCTATATATAGACCTTTCCAATATTTTTAGAGTAAGGATTTGGTGATTCGCAGACTAGGTCAAATCCTCACATACATGTTCACTAAAAATTAACCTCACATACATGTTCTGTATTCACTGACTTTAATTTGTAGTAAAATATGTCGATCCCTTGACGTACAGCCAACAAGGGAGCGGATTCCTAGTCTTTGGGATGTAAAAATTTACCGACTCTGCAGTAATTTATTTATGTGGGGTCCTTTAATTTTACTACAAAGTCAGAAAAATCAGAACTACTCCCTCCATGTGAGGTTTTCTTTTAGTATTAAATTACAACTAGGTACTCAATCTCAGCTGATCATTTTACAAATTTGATAGTTTTTGATCCAATATTAAATCATCACCTATTTTAAGAATTTAACACAGACATGTCTATCCATTTCACGTATTAGATGCTATTGCATGTCCAATCTGCGCAGGGAAGTTAAAAAATATTACCTTAAACGTTGGGAGAAAAGAAAAAG